>NW_010550211.1:2797-40895 GCF_000687285.1 Phaethon lepturus | reverse complement strand
GGTTCTCTTCCTGCCGCAGCGGTTCTTTTCCTGTAGCAGGTATCTGCAGCAGGCTGGCTCTTTGTTACCCTCTGCTCTTCCCTCCCTAGGTGCTCCGAAGGTACGAATCCATAGGTCTGTCTGTGTTTCGGTGGCGAGCAGCTCCGGGAGAGACCCGCCGCTTAATTCCGCCCATGCCGCGGAGTTTTCCCGTAGCAGAGGTGCAGCGCGGCCGGCTGGCTGCCTGGCATCCCTTCCAGGGATGTCATGTGTAAAAGGTCAGGGGATGCTTCCTGAGCTCACCGCACCTGGTTCAAGAATAGCAATTGCAATTTAAATGACTTTTTTTTTAATGGTGTCTTCCTTATCAGTTTAATGAATTCGGGGGGGTGGGGGGGTGTTTGCTGTGTATATATGGGACAAGGAAACTGTACAGACAAGAAATTAAGAATCATCTCTATTTTTAATTGCAGTTTTCTTAACATCTGCTTCCTTTCTGCAGTTTGCTTATGGACGCTAGGATCAAACTTCAAAAGGCTTGCTAGAAAGAGATATGCCTCTGTGTGTGAAGGTGTTACATTGTGGTGTTTATTTTTTTAGAGAAGTTCTCTGGTTTGCATACAAAACAAGGGTGTAGCCATAGGCAGCTTCTCTCTTTATATTACAGAAAAATAATCTATTAATTGTGTGATTTATGGATGCTATGGCAACTTTGAACGCTGTTAAAGTATTGAACAGGTTTAGTTATTTCAAATTAGTACGTTGTGTGAAAGTGTGAACGGTGTCCTTCTGTCACCTGCTCCACGCAAAGACAGGTTAGTCCTGAGGGTGTAACACTGTTCTCCTAGAGTCTCGTATACAATTATAAAAAAATGGCGACATACCTAGTGGAATCTTTTTTAAATAAAAGCAGTAGTGTCTTTATGTAAAGAGTGGTTAATTAAAAAAGCAAAACACATTGCTTACAGGAATATCTAATTGTTTTGTCACCATTTCTGTATTTTTGTTTCATTTACTTATCTATTACAACTTGAGCAGGCAGAGCATTGCTTTGTGTACAATGCTAGCTAATGAGACAGAGTCACTAAGAAAGATATGTCCTAAAACATTTAATTTTGCTAATATCAAACTTAAACTGTCCTGTCTTAAACTCTTAGGGAATGCTCGCTACTTAAAAGCGCTAGCATTAAGTTATTCTCTGGCAAAATATTAGCCAAAGTGATTGAATGAAGGTGTTTTAAAATCTGATATTCTTTAGTTTTGTTTTACAACTGCACGTGCATTTTGAGGACTGTGTTGAGGACTTGAAGCCTAGAGTATTTTAACAGAAAACTTTCTGCTCCTGATACTTACCATTCTGTCGTTACCTAGGACTTAATCTGGGATATTGAGGTGCCTCTTCTTAGATCTGTCAAAAATTACCCATAGGAAATGCCGTTTGATGAATTAGTTTGATGTTTGCCTCTAGAGTACTTTTGCTCCACTAATCACCAAATCTTAAAAAAATCTGAGTAGAAGAAATAAAGGCAATTAAGAGTAATGACAACTAATCAAAGGAGGAAGTATGAGGACTGGTGAGAGAGGGAATTGCCTTGCAGAAAGGTAATAGAATAGTATAGAAATGGTAAGTTGGGCATTATTACTTACATTTCTGTGTAATACAAGACCATAATTCCAGTGAAAGCCAATTTATATGATGGATTAAGGTGATATATTTTTCTGCAACTATTGATATACAAAATTTCCTCCTGAGATGACATTAAACTAGATTGTAATGGCTTCGGGAAGGGAACAGACGTGTATATGTCTGAGAGAATACCCCACACATGAGCCTTCATTTCAGGTCATAGTCCAGTTATAGACTGTTAGGGAATAAGTAATTTATTGGGGTTATATGTATGTATTCATGTGTATGTAGATACATATGTATCCACACACAAAAGCATACAAAAACTTCCCCTAGTTCCGTCTCTTTGGATTTACACCGTCCGAAGTTCTGATGCTGTTCACCACCAGAAACTAAATGGTGGCTTAGGTAAGACTGCTAGTATTATCAGATGCTGAAGTTCCTGTTTTATAAATATATCCAATGGAAGCTTTTGATCACAGACACAGATCTTCCACTGTACCCTAAAACCTTTTAAAGAAGAAAATACTCAAGATGATCTCCTATTTTTATAGCCTCACAAAAGAAAGAGAAAAGAAACAAAACAGGGCTTTTTTTTTCTTAGGATGACCTTGTGGTTGGGAAGTGTCTTGGCTTCCTTCCAGGTAGATTGTAAATGTTTTCCAACTTGTCCAAAATATTTACGGTAGTCCCTAATGCACTCGTGTAGGTGGCCCTTTGTGCCGACTTGCATGTTGTCATTTCTTTTAATTAAATAGTTAAAGAGGTCCCCGCACAAAATGTATTATTTCCGCAATAACAGCATTTCTGGTTTTGTCATCTATTATTAAAAGATTTGTTATTACCTGAGGAGAAGGAGGAGTACTTATGGTTTGGATGTATAAGGTAACCAGGATTGTGGTACAACCTAGAATACTTTCCCACAGGTACTCTGGATTTTAAAAGAGTTGAAGAACTACTTTGATATAAACCTACTTTGAGAAAAGGATGATCTAATGCTTCATCTCAACTGAAAACTTCTCTCGCCCTACCAGCAAATTGTCTGAGGCTTTTTTGGAGAAGAAAGAGCATTACTGACACGAAGCAGGAAGATGATCAAGGAAAGTCAGCATAGAGAAAAGAACCTAGGCTGTTGTTTTTGCCTCCCAAGGCTTCATACTCTGATATTATTATCAAATGACAAGTTCCTTTTTCTGTTCTTCTATTTAAAGAGTACACCACCACTATCCTTGTCTTCAGCATCTGGTACTAGCACTAAGTATATCCAATATTTATGTGGATTAATTTTACACTAGTGTAAACTTATTGGACTACAAGTGGACTTCTAGATCAACATTAAACTTGTTGGAGGATCGTTATAGGGGTAACAGAACTCAGGCCTTGCAAACCTTCCTGGAAGGTGTTTTCTTACTCTTTTGTCATGTAGATGATTACAATGAATAGACTTGCATCAGCCTTGTGGATCTAATTGTCTTGATATTCACAGTGCTGGACTGGTCCTCCCTATTCCATGTGTGTCAAATTAAGCTGAATGAGCTAACTTGCCTTTGTAGACCTGCAAGTGATACTGGAAAAAGACTAACTAACTTTTTGCTGTCAGATGAACCCTGGGAGAATATGTCGTCATCCTTTCCCGGAGCTGGCTGCTACTAAACTGATAATTCCCATCACAGTCCCGTGGAATATCGGATTTATCAACTAAATGACTTGAGTTAAATGAAATTAGAGATCATCCCTTCGCTATCAAATCCCATTACTTTCTTTAAGATGGCTTAAGAATTGAGGTGTGAGCAGGATGTACCAGAAAAGAAAGCGTAGAGCTGGAGATGTAGAGAAAGGAGAGATGACTTAAATGAATTGTTGTTATCTTTTAGGCAGAAAGGAAAGATGCTAATGAGTTGGACGTTGTGAAGGAGACTTTAATTATACTGAGTGCGCATACTTCTTCAGAGAGCATTGAGGCATGCCATCAACTTTAATGTCTGTCAGAGCCTGTTTAATGTAAATGGATGTTTTGTATAGCACTTGGAGTCATCGCCTGGTTCTTCTTTGGTTACGCTCATGCTGACACTTACTGTCTTGTTACTGTTAGGAAGTTAAGCATTACATTTCACTGTTCCTGGAAAGGGGACATTCTCTGTTAGAGAGACGGGAGCCTTTGGATCTGAGCAGCCCACGTCAGTGGGAGCTGCATATGCTGCTATTTTTCCATTTATAACGTTCAGAGTAAATGAAGGCTCGTAGAGCGTCAAAGAGGGCAGAATTTATGATCTTGACCTGGTTCAAGTATTTCATGTAGAAGTGAAAATTTTGACATTCCCTTCCCTCACCTCTCTCTTCCACCTTCTCTGAGCAGCAACACTAATTCTAAATTTTCATTGTGTGCTTTTTCTATGTACTTCCGAACTTGTTAGGGTAAATGTGGCTTCTCAGTAATGTTCATAGAATATGTATTCGTATTCGTAGAACTTTGCCTGGGGCAAGAAAGGAAGGAGGAGGAATTGTGATCCTTCTTGTTGGTTTTGTTTTTGATCGGATGCTTTTTAGCAAAGTACATGGCAGCTGACCAAGATAATGATACAGTGCTTTCCTTTTTACAGTTTGAAGATAAATCTGATGCGGTATTTGATATTACAGAAAAATGTAAGTATTTTTATTTATTTCTATAAGGCCATAGTTTCACAAAACATTTCTTAGAAGTATCATTGCTGCTGAAAGAGACTATCTTGCCCTTCTCCCAGCCCTTGCTACTTATTCCCTCCCTGCATTGCCTTCTCCACAAGTGTTACAAATGAGATGAGTTGAAGTTAATGTTTTTTCTTTCTTCGGTTAGTTTTACTCAGTTCAGCTTCTGCTTCACTGTGTGGTGAGTGGGACAGAACTGTTTCTTATGTCAGCAGTGTTTTATCAGCAATGTTGGCCCAAGAAGGCTTAGAGTATTCAAGGAATTGCAGCATCAGACAGATTAACAAAGGACACTTACACTCGTCCTTTGCTACACATAAAGTTGGTGAATTTTCTGACTGCTTATGGGTGTTTTTGTTTCTCCGTAGGTGGTGAAATTCTGGATGCAGAAATGTCTGAGGACACTGACCACAACTTAACACCTGCCCTCGACAGCATATCTTACGGAATACAGAATCGAACAGGATCTGAAAACTCACTGCTGGAGGATGATGACGATGATGATTATTTTCTGAACTCTGGGGATCTTGCAGGCATACCTGTTGTTGGGAGTGACAACGAAGATGATCAAAATTTCACTCCAAAAGACAGTCTTTCTTCAGCAATTCATGATGAAGACCATCTGGAAGAGGGCAAGAGAGTTACAGAACATGAATTGGACAGTGAAAAAGAAATCCAGATTCAGAATGCAATCCAAAAGGATCTCACTTCACCATTTGAGCAGGGCCCTGTATTTAAATCAATTCGAAAAGATTTTAGCATAACAAGAGATAATGGTAAAGAGACTTTTTCAGCAAAGGACAAGAATAGAGAAGGACATTTTCAAGAGCGTGAAAAACGATTGGAAAAAATCCCTAAAGATATGGATTCTAGATTGAAAAGCAGTTTTCTTGACAAAGCAGGTAACTTGACATCGTAGACCTGGCTACCCAGCAAAGAGGAAGAAAAAACTAGACAGAAATTAGCAATAGGGATAGTTATTAAAAACATCATCTTGTTGAAGAAAATCTGCATAGTTGTATGTAGGGAAGCATTTTATAAAGAACCCTGAAATACAATGAACTCTGTATTAGGACCAGGATTTGCAAAAGGGCCTGGCAACATTAGCAGGGAGTCTCATCCTTCACAGATTGTGTCAAAGCCTCAACATATCCTTTGTTGTGGTTTACTAAACCAAGCTGGGTGACAATTCAAGTTTCCTTCTGTTTTTTCTCACTGTTTTTTATAGACCTTGTAACTCCTTAAAAGAAACAATGATGAAGTTTAGGTTAAGTTGATGGCCAGGAAAGATTTTTTTGAGCAAAGTACCAATTCTTCATTCATGTATATGTATTTAAAGCAGTATGCATTTGATAGCATCACAGAAAGGCTTGCTAGAAATCTATTAGTGTCTGCAGGAAGTAAGCCAGAGAGTAATTTGAGATCTGCTTTTCCTGGGAGACTGCTCTCCTTCTTCCTCAGATGCTTGTGTCTTGGACTTTGTCCAGCCAACATGGAGAGAATGCCTGTAATCCATTTCTCATTTGAGGGAGCCTGACAGTCACCAGTAGTCTTGCTGCCCACACAGTTGTTTTTGACTTCCAAAGCTCTGAAAGTTACAGCAGAACAGTGAATGAAGGAGTTAAGAATAACCAGGCTGGAACTTGCGATTTAATTTTATTCAGAAGACTGTATGGAGAGAAGGTTGGCCAGCAAGGGAGAGCCTCCTGGCTACTTGTTCAGATTCACAGCTTACAATTCTGGTATTTAAACTTTGTATGTTTAGTAACAGCATCTTAAAGTCAGTGCTGCCAGGTTGCACAAATGATAGAGAAACAATACAGATGTTTTTAAAATAAAGAAGAGTTAAAGATGTCTCTTTACTTTCACCTTCAGGTAGAAATCAAGTGAAGAATATTTCTGTGCAAAAGACATATTTCAGAAAAGTTTAAATACCTACAGTTATAAGATTGTGGCTGAAAGCTGTGCAGCCTCAGGTAGAGTAGTCAGTAACTGGAACAGCAATAGTAGATGCTGATAGGCAACATCCAGTATCCAGGCAAATCCAGTATTTTTAAAAGATACATGCTAAAAAAGCATAAGCCACTATTTTCTGAGAAGAGGAGAAAAGGCAAAAGACCAGAACAGCAAAGAAAAGGATGAAAGTTTTTGCTCTGAAAAATATTTTCTGATTTAAATGTTGAAACATGGGAGTTCAGAACCCACTGGGGTGTAGAAAATTCTGAATGAACATTTCACCTCAGAGTTTTACAACCACTTTGCTGGAATGGGAAAATAATGACCCAATAGAATAATTTAAAAAAAGTCAATTCTCTTTAAGGATTACCATCTTATTTGCAGGGAGGAGAAAGGGAATGGTTTAATACTTCTGAGGTGCTGTCAGAGTATGGGGTTGGGGATCACTATGAGACTCTAGATAGTTTTAAAGGAAATGCATTGGAATCTGTATTCATTTATATTTAATGTATATGTTTTCCTCAGTTCATAATCAAGTAGAAGAAACATTACGGACGCAGTTAGCGCCACAAACTCCAGAAACTAACTTCAGGGTAAGCTATAGATCTTTCAAACACTTTTGCAAGTGCAGCAATATGCTGGAATAATTCAAAATACGTATTTTGTATTTGAGTGTAAATTTGAGTGTCAAGAAAACTGATCTTCTGACTCTTAGACATCTTTGCTACGTAGTGCATATAATTTTGTAAAATTTCGCTGACCCTCTCTTTGGATTGAGGATTCTTTTGATAGCCACTTCCATGTTCAGCATGGTCTGACTGACTGGTGAGCCGAATCTAGACCTGGATGCATCCATCTGACCTGCTGCCTTTTTTCCAGATGAGACAGGGAACAGCTGTATCAACAGGAGACACTGCCCAAACAACCAAATGCCCCTACTGACAACCACCTTAGAGAGCCGGGTGGCTTCTGCTTTGTCCAGAGGAGTGAAAAGGATTGGGGGTGGGATGACAGAGGGTGCTGCAGGGAGGCAGAGGCAGCAGCTGCTGCCCATCGTTCCTCCCACCTTCCAGTGGCAGGACCCATATCTCTTGGTCTGCAACAGAAAATCCCCTTGGCAGCAGCCCAACTCCTAATGGCAGATGCAGGAGGGTGAATTCTTTTTCATATTATTGTTTCAGGAGTCTAGCTACCTATTTTCTAGTAAGGAATCTATTGGACAAGAGCTGGGGAATTCCTTTGCACCAAATATTAGAATTAAGGAGGAGCCTTTGGATGACGAATATGATAAAGCTATGGCCCCACAGCAGGGACTATTAGACAAAATTAAAGATGAACCTGATAATTCCGAGGTAAGTTTCCCATTGCATTTCTCATTTTGGTCTGACAGCTGACCGCATAAGCTGGACGTAAATTCAGCAATTTATTTGGTTTGTTGACCGAAATTTAACTTGAAGAACATAGTTTAGTAGAAGGATTTTTCCCTCATATACTACCGTGAAACCCAAACCCCCAACTTTTTGATGTCATGTTACCATGTCACTGAAAATGTTTTGCTTTTTAGTTAGGGACAAACCAAAGTGCTGTAAAACTTTCATAATCTGTGGCAATATAGACACTTCAGCTCAGTCTCACTAGAAAATAAAATGCATTCATGTTTTACTGAATATTTTGTGAGTTGTCACAGGTAGAGCTGTGTAGCTGAAACGGTGCTATTCCCGCTACTTCCCTCACAAAGATTATCTTTGAGAGCACAGTGGTTCATTGTTTGTTCGTGTTTTAGATTAACACTTAGAGGTCTTTCCTTAGCAGAGTATTTAAATACATACACATCAGTGAAGTCAGTTTAAGCATGTGTTTAAGTCACTTTCTCGTTTGAGACTGACATTTTTAATGACGATATAGGTAAAAGTTCAATAATTGCAAAATGGAGGAAGTCTGACCTATGGGTTGAGTGGTGCTGGGGCAAGGATTGCTGAGCTCTGACCAGTCTGCCACTGGTTTGCTGTGTGACACCAGGGAAATGATCTGTGTTGCAATTCCTGTCTCCTCACTGCTAATACTTGGGTGATGTGCCAAGCTTTACATGCAGTTAAAGGTGTGCAAATCTTCCCGAGTTGATTCATCCCCCTTGCATCGACACTAGAGTGCTGGGGTTCTTGTGCAGGCATTAGTTTTTCTAGCATCATTCTGTGTACTTCTGCTATGCCTCCTCTTCAGTATGGGCCTGTCTCACCAGCATTTTTACTTCTTTTCCCATAATAGTCTTGGCTTAATAAAATAAAGAGTAAACTAAGTATTTGAAACCGTTCGGATTTCACTGCCCTGCTGATTTGTTCAGTGTCTGTGAGATTGTTTTTGTTTTTCCTTAAGCGTATGCAATGTCAAACCATGTGTAGATTAGTTAAATCTGTCTATTCTTTTGTCCTCCTAAAATGGCATCTGCTGTGTGGATTTGTGTGGAATGCAATGCAAGATGTCTGTGATTATCAAAGATCTTATTAATAAGTAAAAGTGAAGACTTGAAGAATTTAAATATCAAATATCGTATTCTTCAAAATATTAATTCCTGGAGTAAAATCCTGTAATTATCAACTCTGCCTGATACTGGAAAAGTATGAGAACTGATGAAGGTTCATTTTGTTTTGCTTTAGATTGGAATTAATTGGGGGGGGGGGGGGGGGTGTTTTTATCATGCATCCTGAGAGAGAAGAGCATTTCTTGCTCTAACCAATAGTTGGAGCTGAAGGTTCTTTGCTTTTGACACTGTTAAACTGCTGTGAAACTATACTTGATTGTGCACAGTTGATGTCAGGATTTGTCTCCATTTCTCTTACTGGTATTGACTAAGGGTAAAACTTCAGTCAAAATGCTTAAAAAAATGTATTTCTGCAATTAACTAGTTTTTAAATTGTAATATTAAAAAAACCATGGTGCTCTAAAAGCTGTCATCGCAGCATGCCCATACACAGCTTAAAAGCTTCTCTTACTTGAGATCTGAATGTTTCCATCTGATAGTTCACGTGATGAACAAATACCATTGCCTGTTCTCCTGGGAAACCTGTTGGGAAATAGTTTGGTTGCCCTAGTATAGAAACTTGTAATTTTCCCACAGGAGTAATAGAAGTGTTAAGTTTTGGCATCTATTACGAGGCTGTTGGTGTGTGATTGTAGGAGATGGCTTAAGCTGAGGGAGCAGTTCACTGCCCCTGAGAAGTGAGAGCATAGTTTTGCTTCATGATTTTGAATTGGCTTGCCTTGCAGCCAGGCAGCAACTGTGAATTTAGCTCAGTCATAACATGACATCATGCCCTCACTGCTCTCAAATGGCTGTAAGTAGGTTAAATCTTGCCATCTCTGTAGTTCCAAGAGATTATGCTTTTCAGCCTATTAAGATTTACATGTCGAGCATTACAAGCTGCTTTATGGTTCAGACTTCTAGGGAGAGCACGGGCCGGAAGCATGGTGCCAAAGTATGAATAGCTGCTGTGGAGTAAGCTAGTAAGTTATAGTATGTCAGCTATTCCACAAGCCACTGTCTGTAGGGATTTTCTCGTCCTGTAGAAAGTGTGAGGTTATTCCCCTCCCCCTGAAGCCAGTCTGAGCAGGGACTGTGAAGGTCTGGCTCCAGTGGTGCCAGCTTTGATCTGCTGTGAAGCTGCACCTTAGGCTACTCCGAGGTACTTAACTCGTGGTTAAATACAGAATGCTTCTCACCGTCTAGGTCCCAGTCTCTCATTATTGTCATCTGTGAATGTGAAGATAAAGCTTGTTTCACCGAACAGGGGCAAGGACTGCAAAGCACTTCTGGGTGGAAAGTTTGTGTGAGTGGAAAGTAGAGATTTAAACTTTGGCTGAATTCTGAGGTGTCTTGGAGTACATCTGGAAAGGGGAACGCAGCAGGCGGCCGCGCGTTTCCATTTCTACATGACACCCTCAGTTGTAGTTTGCTGTGAAGCTCTGAGCAGGTTCTGTATGTGGTGCTCATACAGCAACATCTGTAAACCTGGCTTTTGGAGCAGGCTTAGGAGACTCACTCTTCCTTAAGATTCAATACAGCATTATGAAAGAATGGAAATCATGTAACCTGTTATTACATGTGTGTATTTGTTCTCCTTTTCCTTTCCCTTTGTTTTAGGAGTACGGCCAACAGCCAAAATCTCAGGAAGGGGAGCTGAAAATCAGTGCTGTATTTTCAGTCAGTGGCAGTCCTCTTGGTAAGGAATAGGCAAGACTAACTTTATTAAAATCTGTAAAATATGTCACCTTTGCAAATATTCTTGCAGGTTATTCTGCATTTTGTTTGCTATGTCAGATCCCAGTAGGAAAAAAGACCTAGCTTGTTTTAGAGACAATGAACTTCAGAGATTATAAAATAATTGTATTTTTGAGGCATAGGGAAACTGAATGTGAAAGGGATATTAAAAGTGCATTCTCAGTCTTAAGAGAGTAGTTGAAACTATCTACTATGCAGAAAACCAGCACAGGGCATGTATTTATGGAGAGTTCATCTGCTATTTAATTCTCCCTTAGACCCTGACAACCCAAATGAAGTCATAAGCTTTGTGCTTGCCCCTGCACACAAGTGAATTATGTGTAATACATATATAACAGTTACTCTATGTTTTCTCTGTGGTTTTTTTGTGTGTTTTTTTTTAGCTCCACAGCTGTCATCAGGTTTCCAGCCTGCTGTGGCATCCTCTGGCATGAGTAAAATGCTTCCTTCAGTTCCAACCACAGCTGTTCGGGTTTCCTGTTCTGGCTGTAAAAAAATCCTGCAGAAGGGGCAAACTGCATACCAGAGGAAAGGCTCTACCCAGCTCTTCTGCTCCACACTGTGCCTCACTGGATATACTGTTCCAGCTTCTCGCCCACCAGCTTCTACCAAGAAAACCTGCTCAAGCTGCTCAAAGTAGGACAGTGTTTTAATTTGTTCTAGCAATAATTGATATTCAAGCAGACAATGAAAGGCTTCAATTCTCTTTTTACACAACATGCTTTTCCTGTAATGCCCGCTTCTGTTACGCTTCCCTTCAAAAAATCGTGGCCGATACTGTTACTTGTTAATTTGTCTGGCTGTTTTCAGTTCCTTTTCGTTAATTGGATTTTGGATACACATAGATCTAAAAGCCTGTGCTGTGAACTGTGCATCTTGTCTTTTTTTGTTTTAAATGAGCCAAATATGAAAAAATGTATTTCAAGAAGTACTACATTTTCCTGCTATTTTAAGACGTCTCAAAACTGCTAACAAGAGTACATTTTCAAAAAATGACAGACTTTCAATGTCATTGAATTATTTCAGGTTATTTCCTTAGGTTCTAAAAGAAAATTGGCTTTCCAGTCTGGCTCCATTCTGCGAGCTTTGAGTTCTACAGGTCTTAACTCTTCAAAATATGTCACTGCTGCTTTCATAACATGTAGAGTGATTACATTTATTTATAATTGAGCTTTTTAGGTAGTTGGGGTTTCAGCACCCAAATTAGTTACTTTCTACCTAGGCCTAGAGTGGGAATGCGAGGTTTGCTTTTGAGAGCCTACTTGGAAAGAATTCTTTAGAAAAGAATATTCGGCTCTAAAAAGCGTTTTAATTATTAAAATTTTGTGTTCATTTGTATTACTATGTCCAAATTAGCAAAAGGAGACCTTTGTGGCTGGCTCTTCAAGATGTCGTATTACTATACAATTAACTTGAGGCAAATAAATAACTTTGCAGATTGATTGTGCTATGGTCTGTTTATAGAGGAGAATTATTCATACATGTTATTTTTAGTTACTGAAGTTACTTTGCAGAAGGAATGCTGCTTTGTTCATCATTTCTTCAACAACAAATTTATTACTTTCAGTTTTACAAGGTCAACTGAACTTAAACTTGAGACTTCAATTAATTATCCTTTTCACTTGCTGTCTCACTGTCAAAAGGCCTTGTAATAAAGTTTAGCAGTCTTCGCTGTAATTTGTATTTATTCCGTTGAAAAATGGTTTACCTCTGACGAGACAAGTGAGAAGGAGGCGTCCTTCCAACCAAGGAAATTATATAAATTTTCCTAGTTTTTTGACGGAAACATTTCTGTAAATGACTGTTTCAAGAGAGCAGAAATAAGGAGAAATCCAGCATCAAATAAACAGAGCTATAGGTGGCAGTGGAAAGTTACAATACAAGTCAGACCGTTTTGAACTAGGCAGTGATCAGAAATTGTGACCTTTTGTTTTTCCCTTTTTTCCCCTCCCCTGTTACGATTGGTATTTTCATTGTTACAGAGAATTATGCCACATATCCTGCTTTCTAAATTTTTAAGTAAAGACTGTGCAAAACAGCTACCTTTTCCCAGTTCCTTTTGAAAAGATTTAATGATACAACCTGATGTATTTATAGGCCACTCCTAAGTCCAGGTACAAAATGTTTGACAAAACATCTACTTGAGAATTTGTACTTCGTAACTATTTTCCTAATAGGAAAAGAAAAATGAAGTCAGGTACTCAGAGCAGCAAAAAGAAAAGCTTTAAATTAAATAAATCCACCTTCTTCTAGAGAATATTTAGTCTGCAGAAAAAGAAAGGACAGCAAGTTGACATGAAACCAACATTAATTCTTCATCTCTTTGTTTATTTTTCTTTATTCCATAGAGACATTCTAAATCCAAAGGATGTAATCACTGCCCAGTTTGACAATACAAACTCCAGTAAGGATTTCTGCAGCCAGTCTTGTCTTTCTACATATGAACTGAAAAGGAAACCTGTTGTTACTATTCATACTAACAGCATTTCAACAAAGTGCAGCATGTGCCAGAAGAATGCAGTGGTAATTGCAGACTTCTTTTTCATTTTAATTTCTTTTAGATCAGGACAACTTGCTATCTCAGAGATGAACATACATATTATTTCTATTCTTGTTATATATTCTTTATTTTCTTCCAGATTAGACATGAAGTGAATTACCAGAACGTTGTACACAAGCTCTGCAGTGATGCCTGCTTCTCCAAGTTCCGCTCGGCTAACAACTTGACCATGAACTGCTGTGAAAATTGTGGAGGATACTGCTACAGTGGCTCTGGCCAATGTCACATGCTTCAAATAGAGGGACAGTCAAAAAAGTTCTGCAGTTCAACATGTGTGACAGCATACAAGCAGGTATATTTTGACAGAATATTAAAAATATGTCTTTGATTAGATTTTGGGTGTTTTAAGAAACACCTGACTTATTAGTTGATTATTTCAGTTGCTGTCTTGGTCTAAGATGACTCCTTTTGCCATTTGCTGCTTAATCTTTGCCCAAACATGTTGCTTTGTTTCCCTTACCACTGAACCAGCTACCAGAGTATGCCAGTGTGAGAGAAGACACGGTGGGACCACTCAGCAGCAGTTCACTGTGACTTTTTTCAGCCTTTGAGATGCTCTCCCTGTTTGAGTATTCTCTGTGAAATTGTAGCATTTGAATTAAGTGGAGAGGAAAAGTAATAATTAGTTGGTAATTTTTATTTTAATTTTAACATTTTTAATAGTTTAATTTTGATTATAATGGAGCCTCTTAAAAAGCTGAGCAGTGGAGAGAACCTTAATTTATTATAATAGCTCAATTATTTTTGACTGACTTGTTTTAATGCAATTACTTTACGAAAAATTGCCCTCTGATAAGATAGTGTAACTTCATTTTGTGACTTGACTCTGCTGCCCCATTATTCAGGCCACTTAGGCCAGGAAAAACCTAATGAATTAAAAAAAAAAAAAATTCTGGTAAAAGTATTTCATCCAGAAAATTACTTACAACATTACTTGTCCTCTGAAACAAATCGGGAAATTAAATTAAATTAAATAATCTGGAAAGGAGAGGAATTTCATTCTGCTTTTGCATCTGACATCAAAACCTCATATATGTTAGTCTTCCTGAATATATAGTATGTTCAAAGCTTGTAAGTCTTATCTATTTTTTACTGATTTTTAAAAAGCATTCAACTCAATTGTCAGATACATTCTGGTAGTTTCTGGGGTTTTGTGGGTGAGGGAGGAACCTCCTTTTCTGCATTTCTTGTTTTCTTAGCTGCTAAATGGGAGTATTTATTACATACATAGCTGATGTATTAAAAATCATAAGCAAAATGGTGCTTCTCAGCAAAAATGTTGAAGTTGTCTGATGCAAGGTGCTTGATACGTGCTATTACAACATGTAGTGTTGTTCATGCTTGGAGGCCTTCGCCCTGACAGCCTGGGTCCTGTTTAAACTGTCCTGCAAAGGTAGAGCTTATCCTCAGTGAGAGATAGCCCAAGTCTCAGGTGGTCAAAGTGTGAATATAGCAACCGTACGGGGGAACTCAGATAAGCCTATCTGCATCATAAGTAATACAGCTGTAAAATAAGTGCTGTTTCAAGTGCACTGGCAGTCACTTTTATACACATTTTATATGTTAGCGATTAATTTCCAGGTTAAGAAAAATACTAAGTTTCAGATGAATGACCGATTTCCATGTTTCCACAGAAGTCAGCTAAAATTACACCTTGCACTCTGTGTAAATCTTTGAGATCTTCAGCTGAGATGGTCGAGAGCACAAATAACTTGGGAAAAACTGAACTGTTTTGCTCTGTTAACTGCTTGTCAGCATACAGAGTAAAAATGGTTACTTCTGCAGGTAAGTTTATCCTTTTTACTTCTTTAGAGGCATAGTTTCACATAGCTCATATCCAAACTTAATTTGTCTTGGAAGTTAAGGCTGATACTCTTTTTTGGGAGGGTGGGAAGTGGCTTTTTTTTTTTTTTTTAAAGGGAGGTGCTGAGATGGAAACTTCCTACCACAGGTAAACTTAACAGTGACGGTACAACCATTTCAGATGTGTTTTTAGAGACCTTAAACATTGTAATAAACCTTGATTTGTTTTCTGCTCTTGCAAGTGCAGCTGGTGGGTTTGCCAGCTAGACAAATCCATTTCTGTGGACATATGCCATACCACTGCTGTGACTATTCTGCCCCTTGTTCTCCAGGGTGATTAGCTTAGTTACCTCTGCATAATGTTGCATTGAGCTAGGCAAACATATTCTCAGCTATTTTTCTTATAAAATAGAAAAATGCTTACTGACATCCTAGGGATACTGTGAGATTAATTAAAGGATCTGGCAAGTAACAGGCACCGCAGCTGCAGTGTCTGCTTCTGAATCTGTAGAAACTTCATCTTGGGCTTCTTTGTGTACCTTGGCTTGTCATTCACATTCTCGGTTTTGTATGCACAGTGCAAAACTATCTGCAGTACAACTTGATGTTGCATAAATTACTTTTTCTTCTCTGTTTCACCCTCAGGTGTTCAAGTCCAGTGCAACAGCTGTAAAACTTCAGCAAACCCTCAATACCACTTGGCTATGTCAGATGGGAGCATACGCAATTTTTGCAGCTACAGTTGTGTAGTGGCTTTTCAGGTGAGACATCTAGGTTTTCTTCTTAGCTGAATTAATAGAATAATAAATCCATGGTGTAAATATCTGCGATGACGGGTAAAATATATAATATTGTAAAATAAAGTCTATTCCTCAATTTGCTTTCCTGCAGAATTTGTTCAACAAGCCTGCAGGAATGAACTCGGCAGTGGTACCTCTGTCGCAAGGTCAAGTCATTGTGAGCATTCCCTCAGGGGCAAGGGTATCGGCAGGTGGCACCACCTCCACTGTGTCCCCCAGCTCCATGAGCAGTTCAGCTGCAGCTGGTCTACAGAGGCTGGCTGCCCAGTCCCAGCAAGTCACCTTTGCCCGCCCTGTTGTAAAACTCAGGTGTCAGCACTGTAACAGATTGTTTGCAACCAAACCAGAACTGCTTGACTACAAGGTAATAAAGATTAGGGCTTTTCAAGCTCGTATTTCTCGATGGAAACACAAGAAATTCTAGCTTATATGCAATGGTCTGTCAGTACTGCTCTGTTGCTTACTATGACCTGCTATGGAGGGGTCTGGAACTGATTTTGGTGTCATTTAACCATTATCAAAATTAATACTGGTACTAGCTCTTTGATCTTGAAAACAGAAAAGAAAAAAAAAAACAAACCTCAAAAAAAATCAAACCATATGATTGCCTGGCTAGGTAAGCACATTCCTGATTCTTGGTCCCAGAGATGATCCTTTTAATTCCAGGACAAAGCACATTGGTGAGGGCTTTCTGCAGAAAATTGTGCTGTCTTTGTTATAAAGCTAAATGGGGAGACTTATTCACTAGTGCTGTCTGTTGATGATTTCCAAGGGCATAAATATGCTTCTGAGTTTTTATTAACAATTAAAATGTATTATCTGGCATGTGAAATATTGAAACCAAAACATTCTGGCTGTGTTGCAGGGTAAAATGTTCCAGTTTTGTGGGAAGACCTGCTGTGATGAATATAAGAAGAGGAGCAGTGTAATGGCCATGTGTGAATACTGCAAAATTGAGAAAATTATCAAGGAGACAGTGCGATTCTCAGGCATAGATAAGACATTCTGTAGTGAAGGTAAGAAAAGGCAAGGCTGTGTCTCAAACAAGTCAGAAGTGTTTTGCCTTAAAATTATTGGTGATACTAAGATAAACCTAATCGTTTCAGGTTAGAAAACCATTTTTTAGGTTTAGGAACTCAGAACTTTGTTCACACTTTACATTTTAATGGTATGTTTCAACAAAATATTACAGAGATAATGAAATATAAGAACTTAGAAATGCTGAGCAAATACAATTTTGATATTAAAGGATGCTTTTGTTTTCTTGCTATTTTCTCTTCTTTTAGGTTGTAAACTGCTCTATAAACATGACTTGGCTAAGCGCTGGGGAAACCACTGTAAAATGTGCAGTTACTGTTTACAGGCTTCCCCCAAACTGGTCCAGAATCACTTTGGAGGGAAAATGGAGGAATTTTGCTCGGAGGAGTGCATGTCTAAGTTCACAGTTTTGTTTTACCAGGTAAACCATATTCTCGCATAACATCCTCTAGAATATAAACATGTTACCAAAGGAACCCCTGTGCATTAGGAGCTCTGTGAATTACCTGCAGTTTACTTCTGTGTCTGTGGGATATATTACATATATGTGAAAGATCAGTAAATCCTTCTTAACTTTTGAGTACCAGTTTTCTGTATAGAGAAAACCTAATATGGGTTGTGGGAAGACAGACACTGAATGTTCTGCTTCTTTGTGTTACACTGCAAAAATGATGCACTCTTACAGATTTCTTTACACTACATTTGGTGAGCAGGGTGCAAAGAAGTTTTTATACACATACTCTTTGTTGCTGTTTACAAGTATGTTTCATTTTTCCCTCATTCTGTTTTCCTAGATGGCAAAGTGTGATGGTTGTAAGAGACAAGGTAAACTCAGTGAGTCCATGAAATGGCAAGGGGAGATCAAGCATTTTTGCAATCTACTTTGTATTCTGTTGTTCTGTAATCAGCAAAGTGTTTCTGACCCTCCAGCCCCAAACAACACAGGTAAAACAGGCTGAGAATAATACTGCCTTTTGGTGTGCATGATAGTGATACTAACATTTACTTGGAAACTTGATTCAGAGAATTTTTTGAGAGATATCCTCTACTGGGGGGCTTGCTCGTTGCCACTGAATGGGCTCAGTTTTAGATATCTCTCTTTTACTTCAGATAATTTCAAACTTCTGCGGGTATGAAATGAGATTGCTTCATATACCAAACATAGATTGTGATTTTTAAAGAACATGAAACAAAAGCACTTGCTTTTCAATCACTTTCATGAAACAAAGGCCCATTTAATTATGGTAAAATGTACTGATATCTACTGAAGACATGCTAAATACCTATCTTGTCTCCTGTACTTGGTAAGACATAGCCAGGTACAGTAGAATGTTAGTGTTTACGTAACAAAAAAAATCCGGTGGTGAAATGAGTAGACTTAATGGTTGTAAATACAGACTTTCATATATGAACTTAAAATGGCCAGTTCTGTGTAGTCTGTAGGCATATGAAGAATTACCTTTTCTGTGTCATTAAGTGTTGATTCTTAAAGTATCAATACTAAGATTAATGTGTGCTGTAGCTGTTTCCTTGCTCATTATTTTAGCAGATGGAATGGGAAGGAGGGTGGGAATGAAGCCCACAGGAATAGGAACTGTGAGTTTCTGTAGGGAATGAAATGCAAAGGGAAGAAAGGAAGAAAGGCCCACAAAGACAGGAAGAGGAAGCGAAACAAAAGGCAGAAATAGCACTGATCCTAAAGAGGGGCATAATCTCCCACTGAGTGATGGTGACTGCAACAGTAAGGTACCCAACAAGCAATAAAGAATATTAACTGAACATTTATAGTATGCACCAGGCCTATTTGACTCTTAAACTTTGTGTACATCTCCTGCTTACACTGGTGGGAGCTGTTTTCCCTGATTAAAAGTAATATATAAATATGTAAGTAACTCTATATTTTCAGGCCATAACTACACCATATGACATTCCTGGTCTTGTCAGTACATCTGGCTGTTAGTAAGGATAGCAGAATGTATGGTGGGCCTGCTTCTCCAGTAGTGTGCCTGCAACTTCAGCTGAGGCAAGTGTGCAATGCCTTTGCAAAACTGGGCTCCAGGCATCTCTCTGAACTGGGGGCTGCCAGGATAATGGAGTGCCTCAGAACAGTATTTTTTGATGAAATGTGGTAATTCATGGTAATGTGGTAATGAGTGGTGCTTTCAAACGGAAAGAACCTAAAAATTCCTCTTAACTGTGAGAGCTCATAAAATTCACCTCATTCATTAATTGTCAGGGTCTCGGCTGTCTCCTATATACTATCTCTGTTTGGTAGCAAGCACAGTGAGGCATCCAGTCCTCTTGTCTCCTGAGTGCTGCTGTAGTGCACACACTATTACAAAGAGAAAGCTGCTTTGACACTGTGATGAACTTTTGAAATGTTTCAGTGACTGGAAAGCAGCTTAAGTTTGCTTGTGGAACCAGGTCCTACTTAAACTGAAACCCTGCGGTTTGACACCTACATCCCCTTCTCATACAGCAGGCTTTTTCATTTGGAGATAAAGCTGGAGGGTGGGTGTTGTTTCAAAAATGCTGTTTTATAAAGTATCTTATTGCTTATTTTAGTTTTCTTCTGTTCACTCTATCCAGCAAACCTTTCTATGGCACCAGCTTCCTCATCAGGGCCTCCTTCTTTGAGAAAGGACTCGACCCCTGTCATAGCAAATGTGGTGTCCCTTGCAAGCACCCCTGCTGCCCAGCCTACAGTTAACTCCAACAATGTTTTACAGGGTAAGTCTGCTGAATGTGATGCCTGTATTTTAAATCTCTATTCCTGAACATTTACACTTGTTCAGGGATCTTTTACACTGAGGACAACATCCACTTCGTCATTATGCTTCACATCAGTGCAAATGGTTGTGGTTTTGTCCTTCCTTTACCTAGGTATAAATAATGACTTAAATTTATGCACATACACCAAGGAATGAGGTTTAATGGGAATTCTTTCTTGACTTTGGCAGAATATGGGTTGTGGTCCTTGATAATAAGTACACAGACTATTCTTGTATGGTTTTTTTTTCTTCACAGGTGCAGTCCCTACTGTGACAGCAAAAATAATAGGAGATGTAAGTTTTATGAGAGACTCTTTTTCTCACTTTCGCCCAGATTGTATCAATAACAAGTAAAGTATCCAAGAATTTTGCACCATCATTTTGTAACTGCTTTTCCTGGTTGAGATTGGGAATTAAAATTCATCCAGCTCGCAGATGCTTTTTTAAAAATGGATAGAACTTGTATGGTATAAAAGTCTTTTTGTGTCCACTGACAGATTGATTTGATGTTTTAAGACAAAGCTTGTCAAATTGTAGCTCTTAAAATGGCTTAATTCATGTGTGGCTTCTGTACTTGGGGCTACCTTTTGTGGCCAGAAGTGGGATGTGATGTTGAAAGGGCTAGCATGGGAGGAAGGGGACCAACGTGGGCTGCTGGGGCTGACATGACCAAGCTCTTGCAGCTTAACTTTCCTTCCCCACTCCCTAGCAGTGTGGTAACAGAGCTGTGGGGAACCATTGTCACCACTTATCTGTGAATAACTCCTAGAGTTCCTATTCTTGGGCTCTTTGAGGTATGTGGTATACATCTTGCAACTCTCTTAAAGTACAAAGATTTTATTATGTAGCTCTTAGGTTCTGGAAGACTGACACCCTTGCTTTTAGTTGAAGTGTCATTTAAGGATTACAGTATGAATTTCCCCTAAGGAAACAGATCCTGTTATTTGAATGCATGACTGAAATTTAAAGTTAGAGGGATGTGAAAGTAGTACAAGCACAAATAGTCTGTGTGTAATCAGGAAGTTATACTGATACTGCCAGCATCTGTATCCATTTTTTACTTTTATTTCTTTTCAGTGCTTTCATATCAGTTTACTAAGCTTTTTGGGTATCTGTATCAGCCAAACTTTCAGACATCAAAAGTATCTTAACATAAGTCCTCATTAGATCTTTGCCATAAGTAAGACTCCAAGCGCAAAAGTTTATAGAGGTTATTTGACTACAGAAACCAAACATTCTTGCAGATTTGTTCACTGCACTGTTAACAGAAAAAAAGCCTGTTGTTTGATTAAAATAAATTGAGATGAAGACCAGAAAGTACCAAATACATTAGCAAGCTGTTTTTGCAGTAGTTTTTATCAGCAAAGAGAGTTTTAAATTGTTCAACCTCCCATAGTAGAGAACAAATACTAATCTTATGATATCCTTCAAACCAATACTGACTCTGCTCTCATTTGTATTTTTCCAAACAGGCTAGTACTCAGACAGATGCCCTAAAGCTGCCATCATCACAACCACCTAGGCTTCTAAAAAACAAAGCATTATTGTGCAAGCCAATCACACAGACTAAGGCCACCTCATGCAAACCTCATACACAAAACAAAGAATGCCAGACAGGTACGTATCTAATCTCCTACCCATTTTATAAAAGTCTGTATTGCAGTTGAGAGAATAATGCATGATTTATGTAACAGAATATTTTAAAATATATTTTAAAACCTTAAATAGTTTTCAGATTCTTGTACGGTATTTTTCAAGTAGCAGTTTGCCTTACAGATGTAAAACATCTGCTATTCTTTGAAATCTGTAAAGGTTCATGTGTGATGAATCCTGAGATTTGCTTTAACTCATCTTTAGTATTCTGCGATCATCTTAACTGTGGGGAATGAAGTGCAATGGTTAAGTGGCATAGGCAAAAGCCTATGGAGGGAACTTGTTTTCCTGAGCACAGAATTTGTGAGTTCTTGGCTCTCACAGCTCAAGCCACAAGAGCAGACTCATGTTAATAAAGAGCATAATTTTTCAAAGATTATTTCGACTTTTGCTTTCCTTTAGTTATTAGATACAGATTCTAAGAACCTCTGAAAATTAAGTCCCTGTTTCTAAGATCATTTCATTAGATTCATATTTGCTCTAAGCTCCCTCTCTGGGAGGGCTGGAGGGAAACAGAAACACCTTCAAAGGCTGTTACATAGTCCAGACTGCCATTGAGGAGTGCTTTTTTTCATCATTGTTACTGTAGAAGGAGCTTGGGGTATCTAGCCTTGATGTAAACCTCTCAGTGAGGAAGATGAAGTGGGAAGGTTGCAGTTGTTTTTTTAATGGTACCTTCTGATGTTCTTGTAGTTAGTTGTGAAGATAATTGCAATAACACACCATTTACTTGGATGCCAGTCTTAGTATTTAATACTTATTTACACCCTCTTCCCTTCCAGCATTTGTGTGTATAGTCACAGTGCTGTTTATTTCCGAACTGTAGTACTAATACTTGTTACGACAATGCTAAAGTGGAAGATGACTATGAACCAAGACGTGGTACTGTGCATGCTGAGTTACAAGCAGAAGTCCAAACAAATATCATGGACACTCTGGAGTGTACTGGATGGTCGTATGGTTAAACAATTTTTGTTTTGTTCTATTTTTGGTACAACAGAAGAGGAAGTTCAACCCCAGATCATTGTGGTACCCGTTCCTGTACCAGTGTTTGTGCCAGTGCCCCTTCACCTCTACACTCAGTACACACCAGTTCCACTTGGGATGCCAGTACCTGTAAGTTATACTTCAGTTCACTAGAGAACTGGTTTGCAGTCTTGGTTCTGAACAGGGCACAGAGCAGTGTCATTGGGTTTTGTGACTAGTCATGCACATGGTATTTTGAGTCCTTGAAGCCGTTTCTTTCCTTATCGCATCATGTTTGGTTAAGCATCATCACACAAAACTACCAATTTGTAGGGTTATTGCAGAAATGAAACATGTCCAGTCTGGAGTTACTTTAAAATTAAATTTAGTAGTCCTAAACTCTATGTAAGATTAAATGAGAGGAATCTCCCTTGTGTATTTGCTGTTTCCCTTCAACACCAAACATGCTCTAATATTTTCCATGTGTTCCATAGGTACCAGTTCCCATGCTCTTCCCAACTACCCTGGATAATGCTGATAAGATCATTGAAACTATTCAGGATATAAAGGAAAAGATTCCCACAAATCCATTTGAAGCTGATCTCCTTCAGATGGCAGAAATGATTGCAGAAGATGAGGAGAAAGAAAAAACTTACTCTCATGGTGGTATGTGACGTTTTTTAAAAAGGAAACTAAATGCAGTTTTCTTTGTTCTGAAAACATGTGTTCTTTTAAGATTAAGTTACTCTTTCACTATAGTTCCCATCTCAGGCGCTGGTTATACTTGCTCCTTTCTACCTTTCCGAAGCTTTATAATTTCACAGAGGTTTATCAGTCAACATTCAGTAGAGCTCTGTTTAGCATAGAACCCATGTTGGATACTGAGCACTGACAGTGGTTTAAATGTCTTTGCATTCTCTTTCGCTGATCCGAGGTGCTGATTTGACTTTTGTTGGCAGTAACAGATTGCTAGAGGTAGTAATCTCCAGATCAGTACATCATGCATTAGCAGAAGAAGGAGTCAAGAAGACAGAGCAGCTGCTTTACAAGAATATTTTCCTATCTGGCTTTTTATGGTGGATTCTTGGAGTGTGATGCAGGTTGCAATGTGTTGGATAGTGATCTAAGCTGAAAAGAAATGAAGAAAAGTACCGTATTTGTCTACAGATGACTTAAATAACAAACATGGAGGGATGAAAACATTAGAAAAGCCAGCATGGGTTAGATCTGCATTTCTGTTTCTCCCATAACATCATGGCCTACGTAGAAAGCTGTTAGAACTCTAGTGGAGGAGACGGTGGATCATGTGCAGTAGTGTTACAACCTAATACATAGTTTTTTGGTGTTAAAAATATTTTGTATTAATTATGTAAGCTGTCGGTCATTTGTAGGTACAGGTTTCTTTCTTTTTCTAAAGGATCTCAAACATCTGAGCATGAGCTGTTCCTGGATCCCAAGATATTTGAGAAAGGTCAGTTGGATTTTTTTTGTAAATGGACTTTGATCCTGCTGTATCTTTTCTTGCAAATTGCTCTTTTTGTCTGTCCTTTCTTATAGCATGTGGTATATCTGATCACTCTCATTACAGACCAAGGTAGCACTTATAGTGGAGATCTAGAATCCGAAGCAGTGTCCACTCCACACAGCTGGGAGGATGAGTTAAATCACTATGCCTTACGATCAAATGCCCTGCCAGAACCAGATCCAGAACTGAAGCAGTTCTCCAAAGGTGATGTGGAACAGGACCTCGAGGCAGATTTTCCATCAGGTCTGTATAATTTGAAGAAAAATGCATTGTTGTATAAAAGTACGCATAATTTTCTGAGGAAGCATGGTACCAGCAGCCTGCTTATGAAGGGTATGTGTTTTCATGTAGTAAAACTGGATATTTAAAGCTGCAGTAATACATCAGTTCTATTAAAAATTACTCTTTTTAATATATTACCGGCATCTTTAAAGACAGCCTTCTACAGAACCCCTGACAGGAGTAGCAGGTAGCCTTGCTTGACTCCTTTGAATTTATCACTTCTGTGTTCCTAGGCATAATCCGTGTGAGTGGTGCATAAGAATATAAGTTTGCCTGATTAAGCACACCCATTTGGGGGTGTTTGCAGGGGCTTTTTCCTCTTCTGAGAATTTACTTTTTTTATACAGAAGGTGCATAGATTGCCTAATTATTCAAAGGTAAAGCATTATTTGAATATACAGGTGTGATTGCCAAATGTCAAGTATTCCACAGTATCTAGGTGATGCTTCTACCTGGGCTGTTAAATCATATAATTAAACTCTTAACGGTGTTGATTTGACTTCAGACTCATTTGACCCTCTCAGTAAAGGACTGGGTTTGCATTCACGTTCACGAGCAAGACGGAGACATAGAGATGGCTTCCCACAGCCAAAAAGACGGGTAAGGAAGTACTTCTGGAACACAGGTTCCTTGCATTTGAAATAATGTTATGTGCATACTTATTCTCAGAATTAAAAAAATACTGCTCCAGGGTGAAAATGAGAAGTCAGTTTAACTATGTTAAGCTGTATATTTTTTCCTGTTCTGCTGTATGAGATAAAATTTTCTTTCCTCCCTCTGCAACTAGGGAGCACAAATGCTCTTTTTAGTGCAGAACCTTTTTTAAATGTGTATCACTTCAAAAAACTCCAAAAGAGATGTCTTTTAAGTAGTGTCATAATCTACGGGAAATAATCAATTTTTTCTTGTGTAGCTAGAGAGGAATATATTTCTGTGCATATTTATCACGAGGAGACTTACTGTATTTTATTGCACCTTTTCTGTAAAATGTGGTTAATATTTGTCCACACATGAAAAATACGTATATGTCCACTCAGATTCTGTCATGGGAGCAGGATTTTGTTACCATGTCAGCGTAATGGCCTTTTTATGTGAGATCGAGCTAAGCATCCATATACGAAGAAGCTCATTAAATGTTTATTTGTTCTGATTTGCTTGTTTGCCTGTAGGGTCGGAAGAAGTCTGTAGTTTCTGTAGAGCCCCGGAATCTGATGCAGGGCTCCTACCCAGGGTGCTCTGTTTCTGGGATGACCCTAAAGTATATGTATGGGGTAAACGCCTGGAAAAACTGGGTCCAATGGAAAAACGCACAGGAGGAGCAAGGGGACCTGAAGTTTTCAGGTAATTTTTCCTCTCTCAGTGGAAACAGAAATACGTAGTTGAAGAGCATTTGGTGTGATATGTTGATCGAATAAAAACTAGGATTAGATATTACTGAGTTTTAGAATACCCATGAGTGGTGAAAAGATTTTATGGAATACTGTCTTATGTCTTTTCATGCATTTAAAAATCATAGCTATTACATTCGTAATTGATCTGTTACCTATTAAAGCAGACTCTATAATAGCAGATTTCTTTTTGACATTAGAAATGTTAATCTTTTAACCTCCACTTTGTGTTCATTTGCATGTAGTGGTTGGTCATTTGTAGAAGAGAAGCGTTACGCAGCTGCAGAGCCTTTACTGAGCTATTATCAAGCCATAACTCTTAAGTTGACACCACCAGCTTGGCCCCATCTCTTTTGTCTGTACCTAACGTAGTCACGAAGTATTTGTTTGTCAGCATAACTGTTTGCTGTAAAAAATTGTGCTACAACATGAAAATCTTAACACCTTATTTCTAGGCCTCACAGCTTCCAAAATTCTACCCATTCTGTGCTGCACCCTGCCTGAAACTAACTTTAAAATACATGAGTTGTTCCTTGTGTCCTACTAGGGCGATAGATAATAACGACAATATAAATGTCACTTTTGTTTGTTTTTTTCATTACGGATTATGGTTTTTTTTATAAAAGCACAGCAGTCCTGGGATTTGGCAGTGTCTAACTCCCTTTTCCCTGGTCACAAATCTGTCTTACATGCTTGCACTGAGAGTTTCATGTGCAAATTCTCAGAGTCAAGCAGAGAATTTAAGTTAAGAATATAATTGAGCTTTTTGGAGATGGTGGGGAAAAGAGCAAACCATATTAAATACTTCTGCAATGTAAAAAATTAAGCGTGGCAGGGCTTATATAAGACCGATCCCAAAGGAAAACATGCTGGTTAGAATGAGATCTGCTTTTTCCTCTCTTATTTGGAATTTTTGTTGTCATTACGTGAGAACAGCTGGGTTTTGTTTCCCAGAAAAAGAGCAATCACGTGAGTTACTGTGTTTTCTTCTTGTGGCTAAGGAAGCAAACACTACAGTCAATTCCAGGAAACTGTGTTTGCCCCCACCCCTCCTGGAAAGGTTTTCTACTTAGTCGCAAGGAGTCACTTTTGTAAGGTGTGGAGCAGCCAAGCCTGGTAATTTCATTGCAGATCCTTTGATCGATTGATTCTCTGCTTGCTCTGCTTCCCTTTCCGGATCCCATGCATGGGCCTTCAAACTCTTCATTCCTTCTCCCTTTAAGGAGTCGAATACGCTGCGCTTAATTCATGTCCAGAACTATTAGGAAATACTCAAGATCTGTCTCTCGCTCAGCATTCCCCTGAGTCCAGCTATAGAGGTGAAGCCTATTTATCAGCCCTGCGCTGCCAGCCTTGAGTACCTGCAACCATTGCCATGCCACATCTTTGGGTTCAGCAAAATCCGATGAAACAATAAGGAATGTGTGAAGATTTAGTCTGTTGAATTAAGATAATTTTTCTAATAATTTTCTTCGCCACAGTTCGTCCTGTGAAACTCAAGGAGGACATTCTCTCATGCACTTTTGCTGAGCTGAGTTTTGGCTTGTGCCAGTTTATTCAAGAGGTGCGGAGACCAAATGGAGAAAAATATGATCCTGACAGCATCTTATACTTGTGCCTTGGAATTCAGCAGGTAACTCAGAGAGTTACGGTATTGCTGAAAAATTTGCTTTGGTCATTTATGCTTTATATCCATAGTCCCATGTAGCTGCTTGGATTTTGTAGAGGAGGCAAGAATGTATCTTTTTTGTGTTTTATTCTTAGTCTGTCTTAATCCCATATTTGTCTAATTTGTCTGGACCTTTTTATGATCATAGTGAATGAGCTGCTTCTGTTGGGAGGAATGTCACGTGGAGGGCTAGGTGTTTCTACCTAGACACAAATCTTTAGGTTTGGTACCTTTTTTTATTCTTATCATGCATAGGAAAGATTTGCAGAAACCTGAGTCTCCTCAGAAATGCTTTATGGTGGTATGTTTTATATCTAAAATGGTTGCACAATGCTCTTCAAATATACAAGTTTACATGGAAAAAGGTTACCCAGCAAAGACTGAGCTCCTTCAGTGGCTAGACAGATACCTGCCGCGTTGGCAACACTTACGAAAAAACAGAGTGGGAATAATAGCATTGTAATTAGTGAACATAATGAGTCCGTGCTATCTGCCTGTGTACGACAGTTTGAAACGGTTTCAGTGCAAACCTAGAACAATGCTAAGTTCTGTTGCAAATCGTTGTCTCAGTTCAGTGTATTTCTGTTAGTGGCTTGTTTTTTAGAATAGCCTATTTGTTCCTTTCCTTAAACAGTCATCTGGAGGTAAAAAATCAAAAGCTACTACTAATGTAAAACCTACCATTTGACTAGGCATGGAATTATGTTAATTATTTTTTCCTGGCTATGCTTGAAATAAAAGGTCAAAAGAGATAAAACTCGAAGTGCCATTGATGAGGTCTAGGAGTATCAGCATTTTTTGTGTGATCCAGTTTTCACTAATTTGTTGATACACACTGCTGGCTTGTAGAAAACTCTTTTTTTGATTGCTGCTTGACAGGAATTTAAGAGACTTTCACGTTGATGCTGTAAGTCAAGCTATTTCAGCAGCCTGGTGCTGGGCCTGTATCTATTGTCAGGAGGTATTAGCATGTGAACTAGATCTTTTCAGTAGAAAGGTACTCAATAACTCTTCTGGTTTCTATAGGCAGACTTTTTTCCAAGAATATTTAACACTTAAAGGAGGATGATTTTTCAGAAAATGGCTCTAGAGCTTTGAATATTAACAAAAATCCTTGCCTAGATCTCTCACTTCATACTGGGGAGGTCCCAGTCTCTGCAGAAAATTTGATTTGATATCTTACTGAAGATTTCAACACAATGTTTTGGACCATTAGACACTGGGACATCAGAAAGGAAAAGAATCTGATGTCCTGTATCTTCTCTGCAATGTTATATAATCACAAACTGTATGTCTTCCTTTTTTTTCTCTTGTAGTACCTGTTTGAGAATGGTAGAATAGATAACATTTTTACCGAGCCCTATTCCAGGTTTATGATTGAACTTACAAAACTTTTGAAAATCTGGGAACCTACAATTCTTCCGAATGGTAGGACAATTATTTTGTTTTGTGTAGCTGCATGACAAAGCCGTATTATAAATTAATATTTTCTCAATGCCATGAAGAAGAATGTAATCTGAGGCATTCACATTAGTCTCCTCTTTCTCCACCATGTAATTGTTTGTGGTAGACTAGCATCATGGATTTTATGTCTGTCTCTACCAGTTACGTATTACACTTAAGTATACCTTTGCCTCTGATCAATCTCTGAACTCCTTTGAAAGAAGGACTTCGCACTCAGTTAGTCAACATGCTAGTTCTTCTCTTCCCTCAATTTTTAACTAATCTTTTTTGAATACAGGTAGCCAGAATTGTATATAGTGTTTGAGATGAGTTACTGCAAATACCGTGTACAGTTGCACTGGTATTTCCCTGTCAGTACTCGGGGAAGGAAGTACATCAGAAGGAAATGCTCCTTCTGATAAATCCGAGGATCACATTAGCAAATCATTAGAATCTTGTCTCGACTCCTCAATTCCAAGTTCTTCTCACCTCAGTCACTTCCAAATTAAGAGTTCTCAAATTCTTGCAGATATTTTTAATTGGTCTTCAGATATGATCATGCAGTTTATAAAGCTGGACACCAGCCGTATTAGTACACAAGATCTTTTTCAGAGTATCAGTGAAACTTGAGTGGTTGGCAATTCCATACATGGTTCCATGACTGGCTTTTCATTTAGAAAATGAACTTTTTATACAGAAATAATCCAATTACTTATAGACTGCTGCATACAGTGATGTTTTCTTTCACCATAAATCTCTTATAAGCTTCCATATCTCCTTTTCCTAACTGACTTATGATAATCACTGAGCTGTTTGTATATAAAGATGGTACATTTTAAACTCATACTCCATGTCTTGGGAATTACACATTTTTGCACTTGACTGACTGTGGTTTAATACAGTGAAATTAGAATTCGGTGAGATTCTGCTGGTGTCTGCAATTTTCCTCTAAATCCTTCTTGCCATTCTTCAGGTACTGGAAGATCATGCTGTTCCACAGCTTGGTCCTCCATGCTCCCTCCTATGTTCATGCGTGCAGTATTCTTGGTTTTACTGGAACTACAGTTGCTTATGATAGGTCTGAATTTGATCTGATGATGCAGTTCATTCATACACAAGGTTAGCTGAAAGAGGACTTCTATGCATCTCTGACAGAATCTGCCTACTTAATTTTACTCGTATCTGGCTTCCCACCCTGCTCATGTATGATGCTTTCATTGCTTTTGGAAGATTCTGAAAATCTGCTAGATTAGACACAGCCTTTAAAAGCTGCTCATGTGCAACTCAATATGGAGACAGCCCTAAACTTGCATAGGTAACCCTCCTCTTTTCTCTTTGCCCATTGTCTCTAGGTTATATGTTCTCGAGAATTGAAGAGGAACACTTGTGGGAATGTAAACAGCTGGGTGCATATTCCCCTATTGTTTTATTGAACACACTTCTATTCTTCAACACCAAATACTTCCAACTAAAGAATGTCAGTGAGCACCTGAAATTATCTTTTGCCCATGTTATGAGACGCACCCGAACTCTGAAGTATAATACTAAGATGACATATTTACGTTTTTTCCCACCCTTTCAAAAACAAGAGGTAGAATCAGGTAAGTGAATGCTTTCTGATCATCTGAATTTTGGCAATTGTATTTGTATTGCCAACTCCTTTTTTAAAAAGGACTGAGGAGAAAAATAGGTTGTGCAGTAGAATAGTTTGACTTCTGCTGTTATCCTGTACATTTTCAAAATTTTTTCACTCTAGTAAGATTGAAGGAGGAATTCTGCATCAGCCAAAGCATCCCATTAAAAACTTAGAAAAGAGGTGCCGCACATTTGGCTGAAAAATTTTTAAGAGTCTTTTATAACATCCTAGGCTTGCATAAAGTTTTATTAACTACTGCATGAGTTAAAGGTCTTTTCTGAAGTCATTTTCTCAAGACTTCATATGCTTGATGATCAGACCCTTATCATGCCCTTTTAATTCCCAGATTTATCCTAGCTTTGTGCAGTGGACAAACAAAGCAACCCAAATGGAGAACAGCAGTTCAGATGAAGCTAGGGGCTTGCACATGGGTAGGGACTACATCTTCACCTCAGAGGCAAAGACAGACAGATTTTTGTTTGCAGTTATTTTTTGGCATTTGGAAAAGGGAAGTCTTTGATCCTATTGGCTTCTTTGGTTAATAGTTCCAGTGTGCTACATGAATTCTGCTTTATTAAGAAAAATTATATCCCCCATATTTTTCTGCTAGATACTAGTTCTTGTTGATTTTCTAGAAGAGGAATGGGCTATAGACACCCTACATGCAATCTAATTGCACCCACATGCAATCTTTTGCCCATCCAGCAGATCAAACCAGTTGACTTGTGTGTGACAGATAATCAGTTCAAGCGGGGGGGTGGGGGGTGATGGAAGGTCCCATTAGACTGGTGCTAGGCTAAGAGACTAGGGCTTGTTCTTGAAAGCGCTGTTTTTCACTGGAATTCTGTGATGCCATTTTTGTGTATCCAGATAAATTATCTGTAGGCAAAAGGAAACGCAGTGAAGATGAGGAGATTGCAACAGCAGTGGAAATGGCTGAAAATACAGATAATCCCCTGCGATGTCCAGTCCGACTTTATGAATTTTACTTATCAAAATGGTAAGTGACAGAATTTTATTTTTGATCTGTATGCAGACTAGAACAGGCATTTGGGCAAGAATCCTACTCAGACCACTGTGCTGTGGGCTCCTCTGTGCAATTCCTGCTCTCACAGTGTGAGTGGAACCATGCGGATAGGACTGCCAGCATCAGCACTGCTGTTAGACTCAGCAAATAGGTAGTATTTTTTTACTGGTGTTGAGTCAAGAGTAGAGTTACAGAGAGAGATGTATTCTTTAAATGCTTGTTTACGCATCCACAGGGTGTAGATGTGGACGGGGGGCATTGCTACAATGACCACTGCATTCTCATCTGCTTTAATTCCCATACAGGATCCTTCTTTTGAGAAGCTTGTAACTAATACCCTGACATCATGTTCCTTGTAAAAGAGCGTAGGAAAAGTGTGAATTAGGCAAAACTGCTGATAGCATTTGGCTGCTGAAATGTGAGGTTAACTTTTATTTAGGAGTTAGAGAGGAGACTATATAGCAAGGACATGGATATAAATCATTTTGTCTCTCCTGTTTCTGTATAAACTTTAGTTAGATCATTGAGCGGCAGGAATACGATGTTCTTCTCTTTTTCAAAGAAAATACACATGCAAAATGAAACAGCATCTCATTAGTGTCAGCTAAAACTCAAATAAATCACTCTCAAAAATGCACCTCCTGAGCTTACTACAAATAGTCCCATTACTTAGGCAAAGGCGTGCCTAGCAGCTGCCCTGACTCTTTGTCTGCCTCTTCCTACCTTCCTTGTCTTCACTTGCATATCTTTAGAAGTTTTAGCTGCCTGTGGGCTGGGAAAAAATTTTCATGCTCCTTCTCATAGATCGTAGCTGAGCCCCTGCAGTGGTGCAAGCAGCAGTAAAAATTCACTTTGCTGTTTTAATGTGAATTTTCCAAAGCCAGGCAGGAGAGATCCTTGCTCTAGAGGACTTTGTCTTCTTACCAGAGCCTGAAAGCTGCCTCAGGATCAGATGTTTAGTCTTTCAAGCAGATGGGCTTACCATTCTGCACCATGAGCAGGCAAGCTAGGATTTAGTTTTGCTAGCTCTTGAACGTTCCCTGTGCCAAAGTACACAGCAATTCTGGAATACTAGAACGAGTTTAATTCAGAGATTGAATGTCGAATACATCTATCAATCATATCAAGGTGCTAGTACCATTAATTGGGTGATACTATGATTGAAGAACCACATCTGTAAAGAAGTGATGCTAATTTTCTTTGTTTCTTTATAAGCAACTAGTGCAAAGAGACCTGGAAACGACTTAACCTTTCCCTAAGTTGAAGGGGGCAAACAAAGTCAATAACAAAAAGATTTGAATTTGTGATGTTGTCTCAATGTAACTTTCATTTTCTTTGCTCGTTCTCCTTAACTTTTTTTTGAGTAGGACTGTTAATGCTGCCTTCTGATCATGAGCTCTTCCTTTCTTTACATTGACAGTTCTGAAAGCGTGAAGCAGAGAAGTGATGTATTTTACCTTCAACCTGAGCGCTCCTGTGTACCCAATAGCCCCATGTGGTATTCCACATTGCCAATAGACCCAGGAACCTTGGACATCATGTTAACACGTATTCTTATGGTGAGGGAGGTACATGAAGAACTTGCCAAAGTCAAATCAGAGGACTCTGATATTGAGCTATCAGACTAATTGAAGTGGGGTATTTTCCTTTGAATATACATCAGAAGCACCAAACTGTGAATACGTCCAGCCTTCGGAAAATGTGTATCAAATAAGCCGAGATAACGTCACCTACAGGCATATTTTGAACCACAATGGATGTACAAACTGGAACTGGAAGGAAGCAAGCTGTGTAAGCTGCAAGAAACAACGTCCTGTGACACCGATAAATCCTCTGAACAAATTCAAGATGAACTAACCTATTTGAGTGGTGCATAAATCCTTTATCTGTTTAGGATTTTAAAAAGTTGTGAGATGTTTTTAAGGAAAAAAATGGTTGTGTAAAATCTACCATAACGATGTTGGGCATGGAGAGCTAGACTGTGGCTCACGTGACTTCTCAGCCTGATGGCTGGCAGTCTTTGCTGCCAAAGAACACGTGGAGATCCTAGAGCTCTTCACGGGGACAGGAGAGAAAGTGGTGATACTTAGACAAACAGACACCTTCCGTTACAAATACACATACACATATGCTTTTATAATTTTTTTGAAACTGGGATCAAATGTTAGGAAGGCAGAAGCTGCTGGCATGTCTGCCAAGGAAGTTATCTAAATGGACAGCTGTCTGGCTGCTGTTAAATGGTCACACGACGCCAGAATCTAGCTCTCGGTCCAGGCTAATACCGGCTCTGGCTCTGTTCGGTCTTCAACGTGGAAGAGGTGCTGTAGGTCAGGCTTCAGAGCGATCGTGTTATGGGACGAACATTTCTGGGGTATGTACAGGAGAGTGACTGTCCTGGGGTATGTGCAGAAAATCCCTTACCTAGCCCAGTAGCTCTGCAGTCTGTCGATATAATCTAGCAAATACTGTGGTGCGCGGAAACTTTTTTTCCCTTAAGGCAGCTTTCCTTTCTCCTCTTTCCATACTCCTATGTTTTTGGTTATTTTATAAGGCAAATCTGGAGGGCCTTGTCATTTCAAAGGAAAGATACATGCACTCTTTCTCTTTCCACCTTTGCAACGCGTGCAGTGTTGTACAAAGGATGCAGTATTACTTTTGACAACAGAACTGTGGTAGAAAATTACCATGTGTGTTTTTTTCCCACCCCACCCAAAGAGATTTAGTCATAGTGTTGGAAATCGAAAGAGATTTTTTTAAGGCTTGGCTGTTACTGCATCTTTTTGAAGAGAAAAGCTCCCACATTGTGTTTAGAGGACAGGACATTATCAGATGCTGTCTGTATCTCCGTTTTCTCAAGCTATAGATGTGTGTTTCTGATGACCAGTGGTCACAATTTCATTGGAAACCCAAACTATTTTTAAAGAAGAGAATTGTATGGTTTTTATCTAGCTCTGGTCAGTTATCCATCTTCTGTAACAGGGGTCTGATATTTGATCTTGTCACTAAAATTTCAAGAGATGAAAATCAACAGCCTTGAATTATATTTCCTTTTTTGTTTTGTTTTGTTTGTTTTTTGTTTTTTAATTATTTTTTTAGCAGTAACAAAAGTAATTTAACAAAAATAAAATCAGAAAGTAGTCTATTGACGTTGTGTACTCGGTAGTCCTGTCCCTGCCTGTAACAGATTTCACTGATGTATTTTTTAATACAGAAAACTATGTGAAAAGTAAACCTGCCCCTGATTCTGTATGATCAAAGCCCATCTGTGTCTGTCATTTCTGATCAAAGATACTACTTTCTCCATGTCCTTGCCTAGTGCTCCCGGGGGAGATGTTTCGGCCATAATACGTACCCTGCCAGTAAACTTCCCAGGCGCTTGGAGGCTCAGAGATGCCCCTTTGGGCTAATTTCTTGTTCTGTGAACACTAACCTGTCCCTCCCCATAGTTGTATTAAAATAGTGAAATAGCAGGCAGGGTATTTTGTATTGGGATGGTTGAGAGACCATTTCAGGGAAGATTGTCCTGGACAGATTAGTGTATAGGTCTATAGGGGATAAAAAAAGTCTGAGCTGTGTCTGTTGCAGACAGGTGTGCCCAGAACCTCGACGTCAGTGGGAGAGGGCAGGATCCGGGAATTTCTGTGGTTCCTGGGCATCCCCTGCAAGAGCGCAGCTCTTCTGGGCTGCAGCAGCCTGCCTTTGCCCACTCCCTCCTTCTCTGACAGCCCCCGGGGAATAAGCAAGGGAGAAATTAGGACAAGCTGTTGGGAGGGCAGGCTTTTGTTGGGTGGGGATTGTCTGAAAAATAATACCACGTCTGAGTTTTCCCTTAATAGACATTAACAGAAATATTCCCATAGAATACAGTAGTATATTTGTATTTTATGAGTGACATACTCATTTTTCTTTCTCTGAAGACCCTCACTCTTTCTTGTCTGTGAACACTTCCATGTACGTTAATTTTTTCCAGCTAGTTGGAATGAAAGATACTTGCCGTTCATACTCTCTCAGCGAGGGAAGTTAAATCGCTTTGAGCTTGACTGGCTGAAAGTGAAGTTGTTAAACATTGTGCTAACTCCTTTTACTTAATGGCTCTGAGATGAGAAAGGGTTCAGTGCAGCATCTTTTGATAATATAACTAACAGAACAAATAGTTTTAATTTCAATTTCTCTAGTGAGATACCTTCTGCTTGGAGGCCCTTAGGCAATAGTGTATGTTGTCCGGGGTGTGCCTGGGCTATCTTTGCCTCTCGAGGAATTTCTAGTCAGCCCAGCTAGAGTTCACACTGACTTGCAAGATTGATTACCTTCAAGGATTGAAACATATTTATAGATTATACACACAGGATCAAAGTTCTGAACACACCTCGACAGAGTTGTTTATAATAAACATACCTGAATCATTTGCTGACCGTGCAACGATATTTATTACTTGAAAATACTCTCTTAAGGAGAAAAATGATGCTGTAGTATCAGTGTAGACAGAGAAACGACAAAGATGAGTGTGAGAAAGAAAAAATAGAAGATGATGCTTCCTGCTAACAGGGCTTCTGGCGCTGTGCCTTCCCACTGCTGGGCACACGGTGTTTTAACTCCCCTTAATTTTCAGTGTGCAGGGATGATGGCATAGCTGTGCAGACCGGTTTGAGAGCGTGGAAGTGAGCGTGTCATGTTACTTGTTGCTGAGTGTATTCACAGCCCTGGCTGCTAATGCCAGTCTTTGGATTTTGCAGAGATTTTTGTTTAAAATGCTTCTGGAGGGTGGCTGTTACCTCTGCGGTGCCGGCGGTTTCCTGGCAGTTCTCACTGCGAGAGGTGCTCGGTGAAACCTGCTGCTCTCTCCTGGCTCCGACTGACTAAAGGAAACTGGGGGCACGCTGAATGCCACAGAACTAGGTGCAAAAAGAAGTTAAATTATGAATTATTCAGCCAACTACTGATCTGAAAGAAATCCCTGGATTTCTCCGGCAGTAGTCTCCAGCCAAGTGATGTCTCCTCGGAGTCTTGAAATGAAACAGCAGCAAAGTCACTCATTCCCCGTTTCCCCAGGGTGTGCTCCCACAACGGCGAGGCTGCACCGCTGCCGTGTCAGTGCCATGGTCACAGAAGTGACTCTGAACGTGCAATAAAGTCTTTTGGTACTAAAAGTACTGTACTTTTGGTACAGTCTCTAAAGGGTTTTGGTAACAATCTCAGTAACTCTTCTCAGTCCCTTGAGCAATAGTTTTGCTGTTGCCTTAAAAAAAGAAAACATGCTCTTGTATAAAATTCTTACGGTGCTCTTCTCAAACCACCAGCACCGTGCTCGCTGTGTGGGCTGGAGTTCTGCTCCCATCAGCACAACAGGTTCCCCCGCTCTTTTTCTTTCACATGTCATCCGTTTTAAACATCCCTAACAGAGCAGAGGCAAAATTAAGATTTGCTGTCTTCTATCACATAGCTGCTCGTCAGCAGCCCTGCAGCAGCATCAGCCGTGCACGATTGCAAGAAATAACAAGTTTTGAGCAGTTGAGCTACTGAGCAGTTACTGCTCTTTTGCAAGAGAAACTCTCCAGTTTCAAGGATGGTGTTTTGTAACAGAGCATGAGCACCAAACGTCTGTAAAAATCACGGAGCATTGCTAAGGAGAAAGTCTAGAAGGAGCTTTAGGAGCAACAAAGCTGGATGGGAGTGCACGCTGCTGCTTGGAGTTGCAGGTCGGAACGCAGGCTTGCCTCGCCGAGGCTGGGGGTGAGCGCAGCCGGCGTGAGCCACCGCTTTTCGTCTCACCCTTGGCCCGTGGATCGGCCAGAACAGCCCCTGCACCATCACCGCTGCTCTTGTCTTGCGCGCGCAGCTGCTTGAGAGAAACCTCTTTCCCCAGCGTGATGGCTGCAGTTTGTCGGGCAGGTAGGACGAGCTCTGCTTTGTGTCTTCCGCGGGAGGGAATGGTTGGCTTGAACAGGAGGGGTGGAGTGGCTTTGCACACTGTTACTGCATTTGTTAAGTTGGCTCCAGCCCTTTTTTAGAAGGTAAATTTTTTTGAACTGAGAGGGGAAGTGACGCTAAATTTAGTCTGTCCGCTCGCAGAGACGGATCCTCTCTGACTTCATCCCGTGGCTCCCGTGCTGAGCCCACAGCACCCGGCAGCGCCGTCAGACCTGGCGGGTTTATCTTCCATTTCCTCCCCCCACCACTGCCAAGAAGTATTCAATAACTCTTCTTTTGTCTTGAGCTTTGTAATGAAACTGTTGTGGACATGCCAGAAAGAGCGAGGAATAACGGAGCGAGCGGTGGCAGAGGAACCGTTGGAGGGTGCTGGGAGGGGTCTGGGCGCTGGGATGCTCTTACTGGGCTGCTTTGGGCAGGTGGGCGATTGTACACAGCAAGAAACTGATAGGAGTATTTGTCTCGGTTTCGTCATTTTATATTCGAAGCATCTCGGTTGGATGCTATTAGGAAAAATGAGTGAATGTGGGCAGAGGTCGCAGACGGGACATACTTAGAGAGAACCTGAATTTGCAAGCGTTTCGGTTCCTGCACCTACGTGCCAGCTCTCCTGCTGCTTCACGGCACATTGCAAAATCTGCAATAGCTTTTTTATTTTTGTTTTTCCGTTTTCATCAATAGATGCTGCTGCCATGGAGGTCATTAGTGCTCAGTCGATGGCACCAGTGCTAGAGCTGGTCCAGGGAGTGTTGCAAGGCTGTGGGGTGGTTTTACGAGGCATAAAGGCTTGAAGGAGCCCAGGCATCTTGGATTCTTCTAGCCACAGAACTTAAACTTCCATCAGACAGTAACATTCACTAAGCTAGTGGTCTTTCAGCAGACATACGGTTTTTACTAAGGAAACAAAACCTGAAATACCTTAGATTATCACCTGCTTGGAGGTAAAGAGGGAGTTTATTACAAATAAACAGTCAGGCTAAACAAAGATCAGACGTCAAATCTCAACATGCATCCCAAGTGCAGAATTTTAATTAACAGAAATCCGGTCCAGCTTCCCGGTGTTCAGACTTACGGATGCAGGCTGCA
>NW_010550211.1:1992-2766 GCF_000687285.1 Phaethon lepturus | reverse complement strand
TGTTGCAAGACTGGGGGATGCGGGGGGCACCAGCCACACTAGCTGTGGCTTGGTCAATTTTGTAGTTGACTACTGGATGTGCCAACAAACAGCATACCGAGCGCCTTAGACCTACGAGCCTTGGACTTTTTATTCTCTCTTCTACATATTTATGACACAAAAAGCCAGAACAATTCAAGAAGGTCATTTTGCCCTGCTGGGAGCCAGGCTTCTTCCTTTCAGAGAAGGGTGTGGGTGACGACTTTCTCCCCAGTTAAGCCACTGACTCATGAGCTAGCCCGGGATCCAACGTACACTTCGCGTCACTACTGTTGTATAGATGAAGCCTCATGTTTCGTCCCTTGCCAATCTGTACCTCGGTTGTACCCATCTGTAAATTGGCCAGACTTTCCTACCTCGTTTGGGCATTATGAGGCTAAATTCTGTAGGATGCTTTGCAGCCCCGTGATGAAAGGTGCTATATAACTGCAAAGTGTTACTTCAAAAGATTTAAATAGGTCACCAGTGCATCATAACCTATATTAAAAAGACTTTTTCTTATATGAGAATTTATAGAGTTCAATGTATGGTATTAATAAGTGAATTATTGAGACCCCAAAAATAGTTTTTGTTTGAATCGTATCTGTATTCTGGAAAAGTGATTAAAAACCTTTAACCTTAATAAAAGAGTACATCCTCATTTCCTGTATGATGTCGGAATCTAAGTTTAAAAGCAGAATCTCACCGATTTTAAGGGGCGGGCGGGGGGGTTAGTTGTTTCTAAGCCAGCATCTA
>NW_010550211.1:696-1969 GCF_000687285.1 Phaethon lepturus | reverse complement strand
AGCAGCTTAATATCTTCACAGCAGGGCTCGGTCTTTCCCACGTGGCTGTGGAGCAGCTCACGCCGAGCTTTGCTCCTCTCTGAAGCCTCTGGGATTAGTGGCAATTAGATCAATCACCAGCAGAGTTTGTTACACGCACCCCTGCCCCCAGCCCGAACGCGGGGGAACTGGTGGCCGCTGGAGGAGTCCTCGGGACCGAGCGTCACCTTTGCTCCATCGTCCTGAAATGCCAGAATGGCCCAAGAGCCGCAGGAACACGGAAACGCCATCGCTCACCCGAGACCCTCCTCATGCAGCGCTTGCTGTGGCTTCCAAGGGCAGGGAAAGTCTCGTGGGCTTCGAGTGAGGTCCCTGAGGCTCCTCTGTGCTTGGAGCCACCAGAGCTTTACTCAGGGCAGTTTTTAAGGCCCCGACCATGCAGCTGGTTTATACTTACTTTGAACCATGCTGGTGCACCCGCAGCCGGGCGAGTGCCTGTGCAGCCAGCGTAGCCTTTGCACTTGAAGAGGCTGCTGAGAAAACAGATACGAGCAGCCACAGGCAAAAAGAAAAATTACACGAGTGCTCATTAAATGTTCGCAGCAGCCCGAAGAGTGAGCAGCCAACATTATGCAGACCCTGGTGCAGCCACCATTGCCAACAGACCTCATGGGCACATCACGTGAGAGTCTGGGGGTGCAAGGGAGAGTATTTGTTTTAATTGAGGCTTAATTTAGTATTAGTATTATTAGTATTACACAGTTGACACTTCCATACCATCATCTGAGGCGAGCTGGGTTTGCACAGGGAGAGCTGGTACTCACTTGAGGAGAGAGGGAACACTGGAAATATGATTAAGAACGATGGCGTGTGAAGTGCAGAAGCGATAAGGAAATACTGGGTCTGCCTGTTGACTAATGCTGTCTCTTAATGCATTTATTATTTATTAGTAATTAATTATAGGGAGCACAGTAACTGAAACCCCGCTGCCTGCCAGGGAGAGCCTTGTTCCCCCATGCTTGGGACGTGGGACGGGCCACGTGCCACGGGTCAGGCCCGCCCGTCATCCCTCACCATGCACAAACTGAATTAAACACAGTTGGTAACAAACCTGCCTGCAGCCTCGCCAGCGTCTCGGCTTTTCAGGGGGAGAGAGTGCAGGACTGAAAAAGCTGCAAGTTTGGGTCCGTTCCTGGACCACTGCGGATCCCGAGGCGCTTGGTGGGTACCTGGGCCCCCACCCCACCCCACGCCAGCCACTACAACACCCCCACCTGCAAACCAGCTTTATTGG
>NW_010550211.1:0-586 GCF_000687285.1 Phaethon lepturus | reverse complement strand
CGCTGCCTGGCCGAAACCTTGGGCTCAGGCATCTTCCTGGCTTCACTGGGGTTTGTCACCTGGAGTTGTCTTCTCCTTGAACCGAGCGGCCCCAGGGTAGATGTCAGCCCAACTTGGGCACCAAGAGAAAAACCTGCAGCTCCTGCAAAGACAGGAAGAGGCGTGATGCCCCGGGAGCATCGACGCTGCCTGCTGAGGGACTGAGCACCGGGCACAGGTAGCCAAGCACCTCTCTCGACTGTGCCGGGGAGCCGGCCCGGGAGTGGGCTCTGCTCCCTGAGCGCAGCCAGCCCCTTTCCACTGCCCCGGTCTGGCTCTGGCCAGCGCTGCCGATGAACGTGAGCGTTGTTCTTGCCAGAAGAGCAGACACCTACCTGCACGGCCCCCGACGTCCTCAGCCTTGGTGCCCTACCCCAGCAAGTCCCGACTCTTCCTACCGCATTGTGGATTTATCCCTTCCCCACAGTTTTGGGTGATTCAGACCGCTGACTGGTTAAAGGGCTGCTTTGGCTCTACAGCAAGCTGAGCGTACAACCCCATGCAACCCTCCGGTCATGAACCCGGCGCAGCTCAGCTCCCCTGCCCT
>NW_010550210.1:33672-44017 GCF_000687285.1 Phaethon lepturus | reverse complement strand
TGGCCGGAGGCTGCGGGCGAGCCGCGCTGGGCCTGGGGGACTCGTTCTTGCCCATGTCGCACTCCCGCTGTGCACGGAGACCCTCGGCCGCCCGTGCTGGTTCTGTGTCACCATCAGCAGTGCCAAATGCAGGCAGTGAGCAAAGGAAAGGTGTGATGAGAAGGTGCTGCCCCCCCGGCTGCCTTCCTGCCAGCTGACATGGCGGGTGTGTTTGTGGGGTTCTCTGGGGTGGGATGCCCCGGCTGAGGCCCTGTACAGCGCAACATCGGAGCATGTGCTTATCTTTAAGCACATGAGCAATTCCAGCTGCAATCACATGCTTAAAGTTATACCACATGCTTAAGTGTTTTGCTGGATGGGAGCCAGCGTGCTTTCCAGGGCTCTGAGAAAGCCCCCGACTCCATTACTGGAGAAGAGAGGCCAGGTATGGGTCTGGAGCATTCAGCCTGGGGTGCATGGCGTGTTTTGGCAGGATTTGGGCACCTGGCAGCAGTCATTTCCTAGAAGCTTTGCCTCAGTCCAGAAAACTTCATCTGGATCCTCCTTGGTCTTCCTCGAGGGGCAATGGTAAACTGTTGGCAATGGTGTTGGCTTTGGGTACAGTTAGCTAAATTGTTGACCCGCTGATGGTGAGTTAGGCCCCTTGTAAAATAAATCTGCCACCGTGCACCCAGAGAGCTCACCATCCTTGTTGTACAGAAGAGGATCGGATGCTGCTGGGAAGCAGGAACAGAATATGGAGAGATAAAATGGAAATTCCAGCTTAGAAAATATTCATGCATGTATTCACTGGCTGGTTTATTCAATGGTAAAGTCACTCGTTTCATGGTTTTGCGTTCACAGGGAATCTGTGAAAACTGAGCGTTTGCAACTACAGAAACGCATCAGCTTAAATCTAAACAAGCGCGGGGGGACTGACGTGGATGAGTGTGAGATGCGCTCTGTGCTGTCCCAAGCGTAAATGTTTGCAGTACTTATGAGTCGGCTCCAAAGTCCGCTGAGCTCAAATGGATTTTTTTGCTGGTTTTGGCGGGCTGTGGATCAGGCCGTGGAAGCTCACGTTAAAAGCCCTTTGGACCACTTTGCCCAGGTCTCATGTTTGCTGGCAGATCTGGCGGGGACCCTTCTCCATCGCTGCTCCAGCTTGGGGGTTCAGAGCCCCAGCTGGCATTCGCTTGGCTGTTGCAGTCTTGTCACCAGTGTCTTAAACCCGTTCAGCATTTACGGCTCCTTCCCAGTGTGAGCAGGGACTTTAGGCAGGTGAGAGGCATGAGTGCCGGTTTCCTTCCCACCTGCCTGCATGACCATCACTGTTTCTTGCAGGTTTTGTAAAGCAACGTGTGTCCGGGCTCCTTCTGAGTGGTTTGGCTGCTCTTGCCAGACGGGACCCATGTCAAGACGGAGAGCTTGGATGGAGGCGGCAGCCAAAAGGGTTTGCCTGCGAGGTCTCTGCTGCCTTTCTGTTCTGCCCTGACACTCGTAATTGCTGCCCCGGCAGAGCGCGGCAGTGCTGAGGCACGTGGTGATGGCTGCTCCTTTTCACACCATGCTGGCGGCCAAGCGGGCAGCACAGACCAACGCCCCGCTGTGATGCTCTCTGATTTACAAAGCAAAGAGAAACCTTCCCAGGCTTTCCTGCCTGCTGTCACGGGCGAGACGAGCTGCCTGTGCCTGCACATAACAGCCCTGGATGGTTATTCAGAAAGCCCTTGACCGAGGCTTTGAGGATGACCGAGTTTAGGTGTTGGGATGGGTTTTTTCACGCGGTTTTCCTTCCTGTGCTTTGTTGTTGCAACTTCTTGAAAGTCTTTAACCTGTGCAGTTGGGTCAAACCTCGGAGACGTAACCCTTGATGCGCCTATGACGTTACATTCCTTTTGTGGGAAGAGGAGGGTGCTGCCTGAGATGGGCTGGTTTGGGTGGGAGTATGGGTGATGGAGAACCGCCACGAGGCTTTGGGGCCAGGCTCACGCGCTTGATGCGAGCCACTCGGTGCCGATCCGGCTGATGGCCATTGCTGGGGTTTCACAGCAAGCTACCTCCAAAGGAGGGTCCGGCTCCGTTTTGTGACTCCGTTAGCTGCTTCGGGGCGGGGTGTTCAGACCTTGTGCTGGCAAATATCCAAGTGACTGGATTTAAGTGATGGTAAAAGGGGATTCCTGATTCTACCTCACACAGCAACCTCTCCCTGACAGATATAGTAATTCTGAGTATCTGAAGGGAAAAAACCACTCTTGGCTTGAGCTGTAAAATCAAAAGCTGGAAAGAACCATTTAACAGTTCCTCATTCATCTCTTCCCCCTCCGTCTGATGCAGTTTGTCAGATGAAGATGTGATCACTTTTGTGGTTTCCTTTTGAGACATTTTTTGCACAGCAAAACAAATTCGATCTTCATGAAGGATGCCCACAGCATCATGAGTTCCTTCCTCTGTGACTGCCAGCACCAGCTAGACTTCTAAGTGGCCACGCAGCTTTGCAGGGGCATTGTTGGTTTAGCGTAGGTTTAGGTTTGACTTTTAAAAGCAGTTCTGGAAAATATTTTCAGTAATTCCTGTGAATTTCAGTAAGAGCAACAGCAAAAGCGTGGTGCCCGGTCCCCCCAGTGCAGCCCAGTCTCGCCTCCCTCCACTCACCCAGCCGTTCCCTCTGCCTCTGTGGAGCTCAGCAGGAGATTGGGCCCTGATTTTACTACAACTTAGGGGAATACTTAAGTACTTTCTTTAAAATGGTTGTTTCTTTCTCCAGTGACTACCCCTCGTTGCTGCCTGTGTGACCTGCACAGCTGGATAACCTTGCCTGCAACCAGCATGTCGGCAGCTGCCTGACACTGTCTGCTGCCTTCTTCTCTTGTTTCTTAAAGTTGAATAAATTTATAGTTCATCACCTGGATCACTGGAGAGAACTTTGCCTATGCAGTGCTTTATCTCATTGGCCAAGTATTTTGTTTGGGTTTTCCTTGCAATAGTCTTATGCTTTTAAGAGAAGAACCTTTATTAGGGCTCTGGACTAGGGCAGCAAATCTGATTACTTAGTGGCGGCGTGGCAGCAAAGTGGCAGTCCCTGTAGCCTTTGATACGCGGGAGGGAACTTTCATGACCAGAAGTTACTTTGGCTGAGATCCAGCGAAGTCTTTATGTGCTCGGCTTTGCGCTGGTACGGGTCTTAGTCCGTAATACAGCAGATCGTTGTCTTTCAGCAAGGCAAATGCTCTTTGCTGAGTTGTGACTTTGGTAAGGGATGTGCCGGGTGGTGGTTTGATGTATTAGGAATAGGTGGTGGTTCTTGGAGGGAGCGTTCCTTTTCCATCCTGGTCCAGGTTTGTTTTGTTTCTCCAGAGGGATGGAGGTATTTGTGCTCATGGTAAAAGGTGTGTTTATTTTTAGTAGAAAAAACAAGCTCAGGATTGAAGAGCCAGGCAGCAAAGAAAGAAGAATATGGCTCCAGGATTGTTACTACCCTGCACCCTCAGGACAGAGCACTTCTGAGGAGTTTCACACCTGGGGTGAAGCTGCAGGAGTGCTGGTTTGAGGTTCTGTGGGGCGTACGTTTGGGTCTGCAGGGCTACCACACGCAGCTCTTGTCAAGGGTTGGAGTTGGAGCCTGGAAAGCTCCCTCGCTGGAGCAGACCTTGCCTGCTCCAAGTGTCCTGCAGACACAGATGGAGGAGGTTTCTTGGCATACCAAGCACCGAGCTCACCTCAGGAGACATCAGCAAGAAATAGGAGGCAGGAGCCCCAGTGCTGCAAGCTCCAAGTAGCTACCATGGCATTCAGGGGTTTCACTGACTCTAGAGCACTTGGGGCTCTTAGAGAAGAGCTGCAAGGCTGGTCGGGCACTTAAGGAGCTCACGGCGATGCTAAGAATCATTAGCGTGATCGTAGCTGCTCTGGACTTTGTCTGGTCTTGGCTGCTTTTCAGTAGAGTCACCAGATTTCCGTCTTAATTCTCTCTTTCCGTGGGCTGTAGATTAAAGGCAGAACTTAAATTTAACATTTTTGGTAATGGCATTATACAGAAGTTTCCCTGCATCTGAGCTTAAAATGCTGCTAAATTATCATTTTCCTGTCATCACTGGTTCAAAATGCTGCTGGTTTGCCATGTGCTCAGATTGCATTACTAGATTAGGAACTTTGAATGGGTGCTGTGTTTCAGCCAGCATCTCTTGCTACACTAGAAAAAGTAATTCAGTAAAAATCGATCATCTGGTCATCAATATGCATCCTTCCAAAGCTGATTAGCCAGGTAGACATGTCCATAAGCCTGTTATGGCCAGCATCATACCACCTTTCTGTGCCAGAAACTGCACCAGGTCTTTCCTTTGCAGTCGTATCCATAGCCCTTGTGGGAGATCCGGCAGTGCTTAAAGTAGTTCTTCAGTCTTCACGCCCTCCAATAAATTATGTAGATCTGTGCTGGAAACATCCCTGTGACTGACAACTGTAAAGATAAACTGGAGAGGGACACGGGACCCAATTCCCCCAGAATCTGAGCTTGGTGGGTGTTGAAGGAGGCTGGCCCTCTGCCAAGGGTCTAACTCATCCCTGAGCAGAGTATCTGCACAAGGTATGTATGTGGCTCAAGGCAGGGGCTTATCTGGGGCTTATGAAAACACGCAGTGCTGGGCAGGATTTGGTCTGTGTTGATTTGACCTTAATTGTTTTCCCTTCTCATTTGCTAGTCCATCCTTCACTTGCTGGGTGGTGGCTCGAGGAGGGGAGGGTGCTGAGGGCAGCATCTGTCTCACCGCGTTAGAGCGGTGAAGGATCACCCAGACCTTGGTACCAGCTCTCTGTACGTGCAGTTTGTGCCTAACACCATTGATTGCGAGCTACAGCAGAGCAAATTAGCAGTGGATTATTTTTCTCCATGCATTAAATTTCCTTGATGTTGACATTAATGGTTGCTTGCGTGTGTAATCAAAGCAAGGTTTTGCAGTCTCCTACAACCCCACACCTTCTGGTAATGTTTTTTTATAGGTCCCAAATCAAAGTGCAGTGCATCAGCAGTGGAAACATCTCACCTTAAAATGGCTGACAGTTCACACACTGAAGCTTTCAGCTTGTGCTCTCTTGCGTTATTTGCTTTTTCTTTTCCTTGCGATGGCTGTGCTCAGACCTCATGTTTTAGGTGCCTGGGCTACAGAAAGCTAAAAGCAACGTGGATGAAAAATGTGTGTGTCCTGGGGTCCAGCCGGCTCAAGCCCTGGGAGGGAACACGGATCTGCAAAGTACAATTACAGAACCGAGCCAGGCAGCCTGGCTAGCCACCTTCTTCCAGATGGTAAAAATCTGGTGCGGAGAAGGCAGCCGCGGGTCTCCCAGCTTCATGCACATCTAAAATGGTGCCTCTGTCGCGGGGCCCACGGGCGACCCCAGCGCCCGGGGTTCCTGCGAGGGTCTGGCAGCGCCTGCAGGTCCAGAAGCCTGGGCATGAGTGCCTGGGCATGCAGAGCAGGAGACTGCCCTCTCACGCTCCCCCTTGCCTTTTTCTGGGTGAAAAGAATGAGATTTCACTCGGTCTCCTGCTGCAGGGTTGCCGGCACGTCCGTGCTGCCGGCAGTGGTCCCACCGTGCGCCGTCACCTCCCTGCCCCAACAGCACAGCCCCTGCGGGGGCATCCACCAGCACGGGGCACGGTCCCCTGCACGTAACAGCCATTGCCAGGGAGGACAAAAGAGGGAAGAGGTCTCGCCTAAAATAGGGTGAAACAGGAGGTGGGCAGCAAGCAAGGAAAGCGGGCGAGATGTGCATCTGGGTCCAATACTTCAGATACCAAAAGCAGCCTTGGAGCTGCAGGCTCCTGCCCAGACGCAGCCTCCAGCCTCGGGTAAGCAGCGTCCCTGGGGTGCTCTCCCGGGTTTTTAGGGTGATACTCAAAACCCCTCTGGATTTGGCTTTGCACCAGCCATTTTCCAGAGTCAGTCGTGGCCAGCATACCCAGACCCTGTCACCGATCGCTGCTGAGACCCGTCCCTTTGTTCTGCATTACAGAAATGCTCACTGGCCTAGTGAGGTGTCCCCTCTTGCATAGAATCACAGGATCACTACAGTTGGAAAGGACCTTCAAGATCATCAAGTCCAACCATTAATCCAGTGCCACCGTGTCCCCTAAACCATGTCCTGAAGTGCCACATCCACACATTTTTTGAACACTACATCATAGCTGTCCCGCTGCACAATGGCTTCCAGCTCCTCCTGTTTGGTGCCCATGCTGCGTGCATTGGTGTAGATGCACCTGAGCTGGGCTATCGATTTCAACTCTGGCACGCTACCCCTAGGTTCAACTCTAGTGAGCCTGGTTTTATGCCCCCCCCCGAAAGGGGGTTGTGGCGACAAGGGTGTTGGCCTCTTCTCCCAAGTAACTAGTGATAGGACAAGAGGAAATGGCCTCAAGTTGCGCCAGGGAAGGTTTAGATTAGGATATTAGGAAAAATTTCTTCACCGAGAGGGTGGTCAGGTGTTGGAACAGGCTGCCCAGGGAGGTGGTGGAGTCGCCATCTCTGGAAGTGTTCAAAAAACGTGTGGATGTGGCGCTTCAGGACATGGTTTAGGGGACACGGTGGCACTGGATTAATGGTTGGACTTGATGATCTTGAAGGTCCTTTCCAACCTTAGTGATTCTGTGATTCTGTGATTCTGTAATTGTTGAGAGCGGTAAGGTCTCCCCTCAGCCTCCTCTTCTCCAGACTGAACACCCCCAGTTCCCTCAGCCGCTCCTCATCAGACTTGTGCTCCAGACCCCTCCCCAGCTCCGTTGCCCTTCTCTGGACACGCTCAAGCAGCTCAGCATCCTTCTTGGAGTGAAGCTTGGAAGCAAACTTTAAACTGGGGGAACTGGGCAGCTGGCTCTCATTAAGAAGTGAGGTCCCTGGCTTCTCGCTGGTTTGGTGTAACACAAGCTCCCTCAGCACACGCAGCTGATCTGCGTCATCCTGGGTCCAACCACTTCATGCATCTCCCTGACCGGTGGTGTTCTCCCTCCCAGGGTGTGACTGAGCACAGAAGCTCCTTTGTGTGGCTGAAGTGCAAGTCTTAACGGAAAGGATGAGAGAAGACAGCTTTCCTCCTCCCCATCCCTCCCTGCAGCTGAATGCAGAGAGGAGCACTAATGGTCCTGGCCACGTGCCGGGATCTTCCAGCCGCTCTCTGCCGCTGCATGCCGGGGAGAGGCAGGGCTGAGCAACCCGCATGCCAGGCCAGGAGACCCTGACCTACAGGCAGATTTATGTGAAAGCTTTGGCAGGGGGGATGCAATTTCATACTGGGGTGGCTGAAGGTAATACAGTTTTATTACTGGGTCTTGCCCTGGTTCACCCAGCGAGAGCAAAATTTGTTCCTGGTTGTGTTTTTCAGCTGGAAAATGGAGCGTCCTGTGAATGCTCTGGCTCCTTTGCAAAGCCTGTGAGATATGGAGGAGACCCATTAGAAAGCCGGATCGACTTGGGATGCAGCGGCTTGCGCAGCAGATGCCCCTGTGCGGTGCATGCCATTGACCTTGGCACTTGGTCTTGAGTGCTGTCACAGCCCTGCCTGGTCACGGGGACTGCAGGTTTGGGGACCAACCTCCCAAGCAGGAGGAGGTGGGAGTCAGAGGAGCGCCTCTGGAAAGCAGGATTCCTGCACCCTTGTTCAGGACCCGTAAAATCTCACTTGTAGTGAGAATCTGACCTTGTATTTTTGCTTTCAAGTCTCTGATGAACTGGTTGTGGGTTTGAGCAAGTGCAGTTTGTAGAGGTGATTGGAAAACGGCACTTGTTTTGCCTGAACTTTAAAAAAACCCTTTAAAAGGGTTTTATTTTCCCCCACTTACCCACAATTTCTCAGTTTTTTTTTTTCACCTGTTCTTAGAAAGGCAACGCCAAATCTGTTCTCATTACAGTGTTTTACCAGCACCAGTTGTGTTTTTTTTAAGAAAAACTATAAAATTTCAATCATGGGGGGAGGAAGAGAAAATTTTCCAATCATGGAAAGACTTATTTTCACTGAAAAGCGTGTTTTGACAGGAGTATTTCAGCCAGTGCTGTTGTTTTGAGCGCGTCTATCAAATGCGTGCGCTTGCAGTTTGTTACCATTTTGGCCTCCCCAGAAGAAGTCACGCACCCCGTGTTGCCTGCACCAAAACGCTGCAGGCAGCGCCCGGCCGAGGGGGTCTTGCGGGTTGTCCAGCCACAAGAAAGATGCTTAACTTCGCAAAACCCTCTGGAGTTTGACGTTAAGCAGTGAAATGCCTGTTCTTTCCATCTCCATCCCAGAGGAGCTGCCTGAGCATCCTCTGTCGACAGCCCCAGGTGTGCAAACCTGCGTGTAGGCAGCCAGACACCCTGTCCTGCAGCGTCCTTAATCGTATTTATGGGAGCCCTCCCTCAGCCACCACAACTGGCACCCGACAGCACAGAGAAGTAGTCCAGGTTGTTCATCCTGGGAGGACTAAGTAAAACACTTTATCAGAGAAGCTGAGTACAAGTTTGCTGGCCTGCCAGAGAAATAAGCCCATGGAATCAGAGGTTCTCAATTATTCATGTTTTCCAGAATCACATTATTTCTTCCAGGGCCTGTTTTATAAATGCTGCTGCTATTTCTGATGGTAAATAACAATTTTGCATTATTTATGAACAGATTTTTACAACTGCTGATATTACAGCTGCTGCCAAAGCACTGGGAAAATTATTATTACTGTTTGTTGTTGTTTCTTTCTTACAATGCAACCCTCTTGTTCTTTGCATGATGATGATGATGCGCCCGTCGTGGTGTGACAGCCCAGCGCTCCGTAAGTGTGGCACAAGCGAGGAAGAGGGTGCAAAAGCAAGCGGGTGGCTCGGGTTGCCAAGCTCGTGGCTGGTGCTCGGAGCTGAGAGAGCTGGGGATGGATGGAAGCAGGACCCCAACAGTGGGTAAATTCAGAGAGGAGGAAGATCTGATTATCGCCCTGTGCCAGCCGTGGAGAGGTCTGCGGGACTTTGAGGTCTGCTTTCTATCCCGTTAGCACTCCAGAAGACATAAAGGGTTGCACCTGAATTTTGCAGATGCACATTTAGAAGCCCAGAGGGTGTCGTTCAAGGACAGGCTAATTCCTGGGGCTGAGGAGCATTTCCAGGGCAGAAACCCGCTCCTGCTGCCAGGCAGGACGCATGCTTCCCTCAGCTAAGCAGGCCGTGGAGGGAAGGGGCCGGCGCAGAGCAGGTGGGGGTCTGGGGCAGTGATGGGGGTACATGAGGTGTTTTGATGGAAAGAGCCCCAAAGAGCTGCAGCCGGGACCTGCAGCCGAATCCCTGGGGGATTTTGTGGGACGTCGCCCGCTCCTGGCTGAGCGGCCGTGCCGGGCAGGACAGCCGCCCTCTCCGGCCCCTGCCGACAGCGGTGCCAGGCGTCGGGGGAGCTCTGCTCTGCGGTCATTTCCATCCAGTGACGGAGCGTTTCGGGAGAGCCTGGCTGCGTGATTCCCTGCAGCCTTGTCACATGGCAGCGTGGGGGTCTCCAGGCTGGATGCAACGTGTTGTTCCTCCTGCACATCCTCGGGTGCCAGCTAAATTAGCAAGCAGGTTTCAGAGCATCTCCACCACCTGACGCAGGCCAGCTCACTGCTGGCCTGAATTTTAAGTGCTAGAAGCAATAGGAGTCCGCTGTCACCCACAGAGCTGCTGGCTAAAAGGGTTTAAAGATGAACCCTGCCCTCAGTTGTCCTGCTGGTGGGTTTCTGGAGGCGGGAGTGAGCATGGCGCAACCGGCTCATCCATCATGTGCTTGCAGGTGTCAGCATGAGAAGCTGGTGGCAAAGTCCCAAGCTTGGGGTGCTGGGGTGGCTGCTTGCAGGAGCTCCTACACACCTGAGGTAGGATGTACTCCAGAGACTCTGCTTCTGCTCATCATTTATTTCAGATGACACCCGACAGAGAAAAAAAAAATTCCTCACCAATCCCTTTACATTCTAGTTGCTCAGTCCCTTGCAGATCCTGTTCTTTGTTCTCCAGTTTGGAGGAGACTTAGTGGAGATGGTCTGAGATGTGTTTGCTAATGGGACACTTGCATTTGTGAGTAGCTTCAGGCAGGAGAAGCTCTGGCCCAGGTTCACCCCAGCGTGGGAAGGAGTTTGGAGAGAAATCTGAATGACATCCTTCAGGGCAGGCAGGAGTGAGACGTTTGGCCAGTGTTTGGAAGAAAATGTCTACCACGACATTATGTTGAGGAGTAGTTAGAGCTTTCTGAGTGGTTTGCTCATAGTGGCTTCTGCCCCGTTTCCCCCAGCTCTTCGGGGGCTGCGCTTCGGGGGGCGCGGGGCTGTAGGAGGTGGCTCACAGCCGGGCATCAGCCGTGAGATACGGGTGACTTTGCAAAGGCCACCGGCTGC
>NW_010550210.1:23748-33111 GCF_000687285.1 Phaethon lepturus | reverse complement strand
CGGCTGCCGCCTCTGTCTGTCGCCTGTCTCGGTCTCGTGCACTTCGTGCTGTGCTGTTACTGCAGAAGATGTAAGCGGTGCGTCCAGAGCGGGAGCTGCACCATACCCCGAGACCCCAGCTGCACACCCCGTGCCGGCGTGTGCTGGAGAAGCCTCTTATCTCTCCGCTTGCATACGTGGCCTCCGGCTGTGCCGGCGGGGTGGGGAGGCGTGCGGGGATGCGTGGAGCTGGCGCTGGCAGTGAGGCACAAGATCAGAGGTTCGCAGCTTGATGGAGGGGAGCCTGCACACCTTGCTTCCCTCCCTGCTCACAGCCTTGCAATCCAAACGGCGGCACAGCGCTTTCTAGGCTCTAACGGAGCAGGCTCCAGAGCAAATTACAGTGCAGCTGGTCCCACGGCTTCTGCTTGTGCCTTTGGTGTCGGAGGGATAAGGGAATTGCTTTAGCATGCAGCATCGTTTATGGTATTAATTTAGGCAGCCGGCTGCGTGCTGCCGTCCGGCTCCTTCCCTGCCTGCAGGGACATGAAACACCCTCGGGTCCCAGCAGTGGGACCCGGGCAGCCACCAGCAACCCCCCTGCCCTTTCGATCCCTCGCAGGGCTGAAGCCAGGCCACTGGATAGCGGATGCAGGCGCTGCATCCTTCAACTGCTGCTAAGCCAGGTGGAAAATTGCCCTGTTGTTCGCAGAGCAGCCTGTCCCCCTGCCCCGCTGCGCCCAGCTGAGCTGCTCCCCACCTCCCTGCGCTGCCGTGTCCCGTCCCCCTCCACCGGCCTTCCCGGCCTTCCCCAGGTCAGCCTGCTCGGCAGCTCTATCTGGAACTTCATTGCTCCCCGCTCCGCAGTGACACAGCGGGGCTTAGCGACCACAGCCTGACCGCAGAGAGCAAAACGAGCAGAAAGACTGTGCAGAGACCTGGCCCATCCATTTATTTTTTCCCCTCCCCAGCCTGTCTGGAGAATAACATCTCTTAAAATACTCAGCAAACCAAGCCCCTGAAAGGCAGACAGGCTCACAGCAAAGGAGGACCTAGGTACCATCCACCAGCCCATTGCTTGGGGCCGCCAACCAGGCGAGAGTCGGGATCTGTCTAACGAATGCCACGTTGCCATGGAGTCAAAGACAGCATTGAATCCAATTACGTTGCTGTTGGAAAGTAGAGTTAAATGTAAACAGCAGCACTTTGTTTTCTCCTTCCTTCTGCAGATCTTCTCCATCGTGGTGTTTGGCTCCATCGTGAACGAGTGCTACGTGAACAAGGACAGTCAGCACCCTGAGCTGCTCTGCATCTTCAATGAGAATGAGAGTGCCTGCAGCTACGGCATTGCCGTTGGCATCATCGCCTTCTTTGGCTGCATCTTCTTCTTTGTCGTGGACCTCCACTTCCAGCAGATCAGCAGCGTGAAGGACCGCAAGCGGGCCGTCCTGCTGGACCTCGGCTTTTCAGGTACGTCTTTGGCTTTGCTGTGCTTGCGAAGGACGATGCTGGCTCCGTGGGCAGCGCGGGGTCATTGCTGTGCCTTGCAGCTCCACGCTTGTGTCCCCTCTTCTCCTCCCACAGCGTGCCATGACTCGTGTGCCTCAGTTGGGGGGAACAGGGGTGGCAGGTGGGTTGTCCCGTCCAGCCGTGAGCTCAGAGGCAGCAGTGAGGAAGCTGGTGTGTGGCAGCCTGGGGACATTGGGGTGTCCCACTTGTCTGTGTCACTTCGGCAACTGGCAACGTTCACTGAGCTGGGTTTTCTGAGGCCACCCAGAGAAGTGAGGCTTGGTGGTCGCATCTCAGAGACCAGACGGGGCGTCTTAGCCTCCCACATCTCCTGTTTCTGGCTCAAGCAAATGTCATTTCATCAGCTACATCTGGGTCTGTTTTCACTTTGTGTTTGTCTGTTTTGGAACAAAGCAGAAACACGCTTCTACAGACCACTGTAATCCCCCGCTGCCTCCAGGATTGCAGAGTGCAGGTGGGGCTGGGACTCTCGAGGGCTGGCACGGCTCTTCTGCACCGTCCTGAGCCCCTTGATCTGGGGCTCATCCATGTGAACATGAGCAGGTGGGATGCCTTGAGCCGGGAGAGGCCGACCTCCACGTGGCTGCTGTGGGAGTTGCCTGGCTGAGTTTGCAGCTGATGGTCTCCATTTCCAGGCTCTTGTAGTAGCAAAGTCTGAAGGTGATTTATCCAGCACGAGTGTTGCTGATGGCTCTCTGGTCCCAAATGAAAACATCCGTCATCACCACCTTGCACTTGCCTGTTGTTAAGGATGTTCTCTCCTTGCTGGAAGCTTATTTCCGTAGTGGTAGAGCGCCGGCATCCAGCCCTTGTTAGATGATATTTACAGTCCCTTCCATGGGGCTCGGTGCCTGCAACCCTTCAATTCAAACAGAGGGGGAACATCACATCCATCTTCTGGCTGATGCTGCGTGTCGCGATGCGAGGCTGTGATCCTCCCTGCCTTCCACCCCGTACCAGCCGTTCTCTCCCCTGCCAGGCGTGTGTGAAATGGTACTGCTCTCAATCTCTGCCTCATTTCTCTTTTGCACTTGTCATGCATTGCGTGCTTTCACGGGCTTCAGCAGCAAGCTGGAGAAGACAGTTTCTGCCCTACAAAGCCTCTGCCGTGCAGGGCTTGTGCTCTGCCCTGGAGAGGCTGCAGTATTGTACCAGAGGTGCTGGTAAATCCACCCAACACAGCTGTGCTGCCGGCGGTGACACTTTATTGCTCCAGGATCACCCTGGGTCAATGGGTGTGCTCTGGGTACTTCGTGTCTTCAGCCTGTGTCCGGGCAGAGACATCCTGCTCCCTCTGGCCATCCCCTCTGCGGGCTTCTTGGTAGAAAACAGGCAAGCCGCTTCTTTGCTGGTGAAAAAAATCAGTCATTTATGTGCAGATCATACGTACGCAAGCCTGTGACCGACACGGTGTCACCTATCGGGGTCTGCAAAGAGCAGTCTTCCATAGCTCCCCTCCAGCCTGGCATTACAGAATCACAGAATCATTAAGGTTGGAAAAGAGCTTTAAGATCATCAACTCCAACCATCAACCCAACACCCCCACGCCCACTAAACCGTGTCCCGAAGTGCCACGTCTACACGTTTTTTGAACACCTCCAGTGATGGTGACTCCACCACCTCCCTGGGCAGCCTGTGCCAATGCCTGACCACTCTCTCCATAAAGACATTTTTCCTAATCTCCAATCTAAACCTCCCCTGGCACAACTTGAGGCCGTTTCCTCTCATCCTATCGGTGGTTACTTGGGAGAAGAGACCAACCCCCACCTCACCACAACCCCTTTCAGGCAGTTGTAGAGAGCGATGAGGGCTCCCCTCAGCCTCCTCTTCTCCAGACTGAACACCCCCAGTTCCCTCAGCTGCTCCTCATCAGACTTGTGCTCCAGACCCCTCCCCAGCTTTGTTGCCCTTCTCTGGACACCTCTGTTCACGCTGCCTGGTACGTCTCCCTGCCAGCCACTCCTCACCTTCTCGCTGCTCTTGTACAATCCCCTCTTAATGAACCCTTTCCCACAGGACACCCTGGCAAATGCTGCGCTGAAATCCAGCTTGATGCTCGTATAAATGGGAGCGTTGTCCAGGGCTTTTGTAATGAAGTCCGTGGTCACGGGTAAACACATCTCTAGGTCTGGTTTTTGCATCTCCTAAGCCCAAATTCAGTGAGATGCTGCTGACGTGCAGTTGGCCTGTTGGCTCCCGGGGAGAGTGCGGGTCCCTGGGGCCTGGAAGGAGGAATTGGTCAGCCTGGTCCTTCCCCATCCCATCTGACCCCGCTTGGAGCAGCGGGTTGGACATGTGGCACTCAGAGGTCCCTTCCCACCCAAATCCTGCAGCGATTCAAGCAACGGCACAAGCCATTAGCTGCACATGATGCTTGGTGTGCAAAGCACTCTTCCGCTCTGCGGACAAGCAATGGGTTCATTTCACTGGGAGATGTCAGAGCGGGTTTCTGCCCAGTGTATTTTATCCCATTCCTATTGCTGTGCCTTCACTTCTCTAAAATTATGGCTGCCCCAAACTTTTCTTACAGCCCTGCTGCCATAGCCTGTACACCCACTCACGAGGAAGTGCCAGGCAGTTGGTTGCTCCCAGAATAAGTGTCGATACAGACAGACCCCGCAGCAGGGACGAAGTGCAGGGTTTCGCTGGCACATGAAGCCTCCACATCGCAGAGCTCGCAGCCCGCCGTATCCCCTGTGCTGCTTCCGGCAACCTCGGGCACTGAGCCTGCCAGGAGGCAGAGCTGACCCGTGTAATTTGCCTTAACTACCTCCACGTTAATGACCCCTGGAGACTTCACCCGTGGGACTTTCTTACGCTGTCCCCGTCTTTTTTCCTCCCCACCAAGGATGGGATGCGTGGTTTCCTCCTTTTTCCTTCCAACTATTTCATCTTTTCTCATCCTTTCTCTCCATATGTGATCTCTGCGTTATTGCTTAATATAAAAGCTCAAAATGCATCTGGGAAATAACCAGGTGAGGAACGTGCTCAGGAACGAGACAGCATTGCAAACCTGGCGGGGGGTGAGAAAAGCAGGTCATTTCTGGCCCTTTGCAGGGGTCACCCAGGAGCCTGACGCTGGCTGCCAGCAAAGCAGAAGTCGGCCGGCAGCTACTGTCTCTGGGGGCTGTGGGGGGAGTTAACGAAAGCGTTAACCCACAACTTTCCTTCACTTGAAGGAAGGAGGACTTGTGCATCGGATCAGTGGCAGATCAGAGCCACTGAGCCGGCTGGGAGGTAACGCCGGGGTGCAGGCAGTGGTGCAGGCAGGGCCACCGCGCTGCGCAAACGGCATTTGCGACTTTCTCTTCCATCTGCTCTTACAGCTGCTCCCGTAGACACGCGCTTGCTTGGGACCAGGCTGTAATTATGGCTGTAATGCATCTTTCCTGGTGTTTGCACTCTGTTGTCTGCAGATGCTAAAATGATAATTATCTACTGGCTCTTGCGGTGCTTCCTGGCGTTCTCCTTATCCCCAGCGTGCTGGCGGCAGCAGAGCTGCCAGAGTCGGGAGCGGCACACATAGCCCCACCACACCACTGGCAGCTCAGCCTTCTTCGTGAGGTTTTAAAATACACAGGTAGCAACAGACACCTCCAAAACACGCGCTTACACCTGATGCTGTAAATGCAGCGGGGGCGGGCTGGAGGCAGGCACTGCCAGCCCCTCTGCGGGACCGTGCGGGTGCTGGACGAGGGCACAGCCCCGCTCCCCGGTGAGGTGCCGGGCGCGAGGGGAGTCAACTGCCTGACTGATTCACGTTATCGGGTGCAAAGTTTCATCTCGAAGGAGTGCTAGCAGAAGGTGATTACAAATGAAAATAAGCGCTGGTACAGAAACAAAAATAGTTCCCGTAGAGCTCCCTGGGAGGTCTGATCTCACACACAGGCGTGTGTCAGTCCTCCAGACTGGCTGGTGTTTCTGGAGGTGCTTCCCGTGCCTGACCCCATCTCCTCCACTGGCAGCGATACCTGCCTTCCCACTTCCCCAGGACACTGGAGGGAATCCTTTTTCTTCTCAGGGATCCAGGTAGAGCTGGATGTGGAAGGGAAAGGCTTGTCTCTGCGTCGCAAAACCTCCACCCAGGTAGCAGCAGAAGAGAGCCCAGGTAGAGGTTTCTGGCTGAAGAAGCTAATGTTTTTAAGCACGGGGAAGGTCAGTGTCTTGCATAGCTCAGTGTTGCAGAGGAAGCCCGTAACTGCAGTACCCAGCGCAGCCGGTGCATGTTTGGAGATGTGCATGATGTCATTTTAACCCTTGAAAACCCTTAGAAGACACCAGTGGTAGATGAGGCTTTGTGGTGCTGGTCAGCAGGCAGTCGCCGTGTTGCGGCTGTGACTCGTGCTCCGTGGTGGGGTCCTGCCCCGGAGCATATGGGGGGGGGACCTACTGCACCAGGCCAAGTGTTAAACAAACCCTCCCAAACAAGCTGACCCTCTACACACCAGTGACAGAGCCTAGTCCTGTGGCAGAGCCCCCGTGTCCCTTGGTGCCAGCACCGCATGGCCCCAGAGCTTGTCCTTGATCATCCCTCTGCTCCCCACAGCATGGCTCGGAGTTCACCTGTGGGGAGCTGCTCTTAACGTTTCATCTCTGGTCTTCTGATTTCCAAACACTGCTGTCTCCAGGAAAGTGCATTTTTGAGCAAGACACTCCTGACTGAGGCTTGCTCCTCGAGCACGGGAGGGCAGCGCTCCCCGCTGCCATGGCATTTGCTCCCCGAGTGCCCGGAGGTGGCAGCGCGGCAGCAGTGCGGCATCTGGAGATGTGGTTCAGCATCTCCTGCACCGAGACCTGCCAGGGGACCACTGCCCACCACGCTCACCGCACACTGGCCGTCTGAGCTGCAACTAACGCTGTATCGCATGCATCTTCGTGTCCGTGTTTAGGGGTTGGGTCTGCTTCCCCTAACGGGGACCAGCTGCTGGTAAAGCCCCGTTATAACAGAGCTGGGGAACTAGAAAGCACCTCTGTCCCTGAGGCTGACCTTTGAGGAGTAAGGTCCAGAGGTCTCGTTTAATGCTGACGAGGAGTGGTCATCCTAAGGGGAAGTGAAAATGTATATGCAGAGATTTGGGGCGGTTTTGGTGGCAGGCATTAGCTGTATTTGGCAAAATGAGGCTGTTGTATTAATCTGTAATTTGGAAAAGGAAAGCCTGGATGATCCTTGCTGGAGGCTGTGTTGCTGTGAGGGCAGTTCAAGGGCTCAGGTACGGCCAGGCTGATAAAAGCATCACTGGTTGGGAAGCCCCAGGCCCAGTCATGCAAGAGGAGGCGAGGAGAGTGTCTTCTTAAACCACAGCTGGGAGCAAATGCTGAATTAAAGGCGAGGTGTGCGATGAGCCCTGTAACTCACACTGGGTGGGGATGCACGCATGCATTTTATATCGTACTTGGGAACAACTGGCAAGATAAAGGGGAATAAAGGAAGCTTCTTTTCTCTCCCTGCAGTCAGCCTGTGCTTTGCAGCCCCATGGGACTGGCAGTGTGGCGGCACGTACTGATGTGCTAATGACCTTTGGGAAGGCGCCGGGTAGCTCAGCGTCCCCGCGTGCACTGGCACCCAGAATTGGCCAGTGGGGGGGACCTTTGTGCTGGGGATGCTCAGGAAAGCTGGAGTCCCTTAAAACAGCATTATGGAAGACTCCAGCTCGTGCAGCTCCTCTTCGCAGTGCTAGAAAGCATCGCTGCTCCTTGCGCTGTGTGCTTGTGGCTTGCTTCTTGACTATTTTCTGAGCTTCTTGGCATCAGGCAGTGCTGTTGGCCGGTGATTGAGTTAGGGGAGCTGCAGCCCTATCTTGCTCAGCCAGCTTTGGTTCCAGTAAGGAATAATCACCAGAGCGTTTTTGCTCAATCCCGCAGAGCCCAGAGAGGCTGAGAAGAGGAGCGCAGTCGGCGGAGGGCAGCGGGGACGAGCAGAGCTCTCTCACGTGCAGCCCATGTGCCTCTGGGCTCCATGGGCAGCCCTGCCGCATCCCTGCCCTGGGCACGGCGCACGATGAGCACTTGCTCTTTTGCTGCGCTCGTGGGATGCACTGACGTCCCAGGGTCGCTCGTGATCCCCGTGTTGGGAGCAGGGGTTAATCTCAGCCTGTCCATATTCCCGGGTGATTGTTACTTGCCGTTTTTTAAGCTCTCCAGCTGTGTCCTTGGACCAAGGCATAGCCCGTGGCAGAACGGCTGCATCCGTCTCTTGCGTCAGCCGAGCAGCCTGCTGCTGCTCCCAGGAGCGCGGGCTTCTTCCTGGCTGAGGCATGCAGTGTCCAGCCCAAAGTCTCTAAGAGCCCGTGGTGTCCAGGGAACAGAGGGGATGGCGGGTCGACATGCTGGGGTGCTGGAACTGAGTTGGTAGCCCCTCGACACCTCTGGGCAGGCTGAAATCCCACAGACTGTGAGGACTGCATGTCCAGAGAGGGTGTGCTGTCCCTGTAGGTCTTTGAGATCAGGTTGAGATGTAGGTGAGCTAAACTTCACAACACACTGGGTGACCCTACAAGGTTCCTTCCATCCCTGTTTTTCCAGCAGTTGCAGATCAGCCTCTTTTAAAATAGCTCCTTTTGGGCCACACCACAGGCCAAGGCACCCAAGATCACTGTTGCTATTTGAAAATCTTGATAACAGCATGTTTGTGCTTCAGCAGACGGGGGTTCTTGCAGCAGAGGAGGCGCTGGGCAGCAGCAGCACTGACCAGCTCTGTTCTCTTTCAGGTTTCTTGTCCTTCCTGTGGTTTGTAGCCTTCTGCTTCCTAGCAAACCAGTGGCAACGGACGACGATGAGCAAAGGGGTTTCACAAGGAGCAGACGCTGCCCGGGCAGCAATTACCTTCTCTTTCTTCTCCATCATCGTCTGGGTGAGTTCAGCTTCGGAGCTAAGGTGGGGAGAGGAGAAACAAAACCTGCTCTGGGCTCAGCATTGAGCTGGGAGGAGGAATCTGGGGGCACAGTTTGGAGAAGTGAATCCTGATGGGCAGCAAGGGGCTGTACTGAGGAAACCTGCGGTCCCTCTAAATAGAGATGAAACTTGTGGTTTCTTACACGGGAAGCATCAGCTCAGTCCCCTCTCGCTGGGGAATTCCAGACTTCCCCTTCTCCTGTGGCTGGAAAGTTGCGTTCCCATTGAAAACGTGTCACCAGCCATGAGCTGCCCTCATTTCAGGGCCTCATTAGACCCCTGGGAGCGGCTTGGTTTGAAGCAAACCAGTCCCCAGGAGCAGATCACTGCGATGAGCTGGTCTCACGGGATGACGTGAACCCCCTCAGGCTCACCAGCTCACGCTTAGGGGAAGCCAGGCTGGCTCTCCTCCCGAGACAGGGGCTTGCAGAAACCCCCTTTGCTCCTGCTTTTAGGCTCCGTGCATCCCCAGGGCCGAACAGTGGCAGAGGTATGTTTGCCAGGGGTGTGCCAAACCCTGCGGACCCCTTGACTGCAGCTGCTGGACCCCACCTGTGCCCGGGGATGGCTGTGCCGCTCGGGGGGCTCCTGCTCCGGAGGCTGCGCGCGGAGGAGCAGGGATGGCCCCTGCGTCACCACCACCCCCCTCCGGCTTTTCGTGGGTAGAGCACACCCAGGATGTGCGCCGGTTCCACATTGCCTTAAAAGAATTGGGGCAAGAGACGGTCTGAGGCTTTCCAGCAGCAAGCCTGGCTCCAGTTACTTGCCAGTTTAACTGCTCCCCGCTCTATTATTATCCAAATAAATCTCTTTTAATCCCAGCTCCCCCACAGCTCTTCTCCACCGCTGTTTTGCCAGAATGCCTGTTTAATGCAGCCATCAGCAAAGGGCATCGGGTGGGATGCTCTCCCCCGTCCCATCAGCATCCGCTCCCACCCTGGGGCGGGCAGTGGGGGCGCCGGT
>NW_010550210.1:23174-23570 GCF_000687285.1 Phaethon lepturus | reverse complement strand
CCCCCCCCCCCCCCGAGCCTGTCATTTATAAACTAATTGAATTGTTAATGAAACCTCCTGAAATAAGAGCGAGCGTGGTGCGCTTGCAGCTCTGCCACCCGCATTCCCCATGGTTTGCGACCTGAATACCAGCAACCTGGAAGAGGGTGAAGGAGTCTCGGCAGAACTGACCTATTTTGCTGGCCCGGGACTTGGCAGCTTTCCCTCCCATTGGTGCCAACGGTGCCAAATCCACAGGGCCAGGGACCCGAGCCCGGGCTGCGGCCCCCACGCCAGACAGAGCTGTGCAGGGTCAGCCTGTCACACAGAAATGGCATCTTTAGCATTAGGGGTCGTGGTTCAGGGTTGTCGTAGCGCTCGGCTATGACGGAGCGGGGCCAGCAGCTGCCCGGGGCG
>NW_010550210.1:20839-23136 GCF_000687285.1 Phaethon lepturus | reverse complement strand
CGCGGGTGGCTGGTCACCCGTGTGCTACCCCCCCCCAGCCCTCCTCCGTCCCGCGGCAGGTCATGCTGGCGGTGAAGGCGCTGCAGAGATACCGCCTGGGGACGGACATGTCGCTCTTTGCCACCGACCAGTTCGCCACCGACCCCAACGCGGCGTACCCCGGCTACCCCACCGGCAGCGGCATCGAGAGCACAGAGACCTACCAGAGCCCCCCCTTCACCGAAACCTTAGACACCAACCCGAAAGGCTACCAAGTGCCAGCGTACTGAGGGGCGAGGGCCGCGTACCAACAGACCGAGTCCGACGGTGCAGTACACTTAACCGGTTGATTGCAAATGTATTCAGTCCCATTTCCTTAATGTGGCAAGTCAGTGCTGGGTTCCTTACTATTAGCTAGTTGTGCAGTGAATTCTGTACAGTGGTATTGGTTCTTGTCTTACTGTCCAAGGGTTTTATAAAAGCAGTGTTCCCTCTAAGTCAGAAGGAAGAAGGTTGCTACCACATCACCTCCACCTGGTGAAAGGTGAATAAATGCCCTCTCTGAGGCTTGACACCAGGCGGTCGGTGTTGGGCTCTGCTGAGGGCCCGGGAAAGCCCCGAATACCTTTTCCTGTTAGAAAACGCAGTAGCTGAGGAGTTGCTATTTACCTCGTTCTTCCCGAGCTAACACAGAATCGGTCTCGTGGTGGCGAGGGTGGGTGGGCGGCGCTGGGGAGATCGGCCCTTTGCTGCTCCTGCTGCAGAGCTTTCCTGTACGTGTTCCATGGAAAGTGCCAAATTCACAAAGAAATAAGTGGTGTCTGTGTTACTTTTATTTGTATATATTTACTGTACAAAAAAAAAAAATTCCAAACAGGTATTTCAAGCTTAGCTTAGGATGCGAGCGGCATGGGGGGTGCAGTGGGTTGGGGTTATGTTGAATATCAACGTTGCTGCTACGCTTCAGCAGGGTTCTGGTTGAGGATGTAAAAAGTTACTGTTTGAGACTGGAAACCAGTTCACCAATAGTTGGCTGCTAATGAGGAATAGTCTTTCATCAGCGGAAAATACGGCGCGGTGCAGTTCCACTTCTTCTCCAGGGGGTTGGGAAAGTTTGCAAAATTACAAGTAGTTTCTGGTTGGCAACACTGAGCACTTACGCTCAAACTCTGAGCTGCCAACACAAAAGGGGTGGGTGTCTCAGCAACTCAAAGTCCAAGTCAGTTAGGAGTGGCATTGAACTTGTGTTTTTATACTGGGAGCAGCCACCATCTGTCGTCAGCTGCAGCAGGACCTCGAGTGTGAACGTAGGTTTTACCCTGCGGTCTCTAGAAATGAGGAATTCAGACGGGGAATTGGAAAGACTTTACAGGCCGTTAAGGTCCATCATGTGGGGGCTCACGGCCCCAGGTTTGCAAATAGTGGGAGAAGAGAGTGAATGAAAAGCACCCAGGAAAGAGGCTCAGGTTTGATTTTCAGCTGCAGAATTCCTGCCTTGTCCAAAACAACTCAGTGTGCAAAATCCAGTAGCTCCTCGTCAGCAACCTGCCTGCTTTCCCTGCCTGTCTGCCTGTGCCGTGGCGGCGAGCCGAGCTATCGGTCACTAAGGACTGAGCAAAGGAGCTGAAACTTTAATTCCAACCAGCTTGGTGGCAGCTCCATCTTTAGAGGCCCCCGGCTCTCCCGGCGGCTGGCGAGCCGGGGTTTCACCTTGCCGGTTTACGCCGGCAAAAGTCACGTGCTGCCTTCTGACCTCGTGACAAGCAATAGTTACCGGACTGCCCCAGCTCTCCTTGTAGCAAAAACATCCAGCAGCGTTTTTGTCATCATTATCACAGCTCATTTCTGCTGCTAGATTGCAAATAATAAATGCATTAATTAATAAGCAGCAATCTCATGACGAGCAGTCATTATCAGTGACAAAATGCGTTACTTGACTCCCCTACTATTCAGGCCGGGTTAAAATGTGCATTTGCAGCCCCGCTGGCTTTGCTGGTGCTGAGCTCCTCCCGCTCGCCTGACGGCGCCGGAGCCGCTGGAGCTGCGCAGGGATTTTTCAGGCAGCGTTTCCCAACTCGGACACTTCTCCTGCGCCGCTGCAGCCTCCCCACGCGGCACGGCTGCGCGCGGTGGCACTGAGACCCGGCGTCCCGCCGCGGTCCCCACCACGGGCTTTCCCAACAGCGACAGCAGAGGAGACCTCCCTCCCTCTGGACACCTTTGCGCCCAAGGTGTTGAGGTCCAAACACTATGGGGGTACGTAGCACTCAGCCCCGCAGCGGCGGCAGAGGCAGCAGGACGAGCGGTGGGATGCAGCG
>NW_010550210.1:11818-20815 GCF_000687285.1 Phaethon lepturus | reverse complement strand
CTCAGCTAATGCAAGGAGCGAGGAATAGGCGACCCGGGAGCATCTGCGGGCGGTCTGTGGCAGCAGGGCTCGGTGAGCAGCCAGGCATCCTTGCGTTAAGTAGACCAGGGACACCCAAACCCCGGTACAGTATAAGCCTAAATTAATTACGTGGCCCTGGCGATTTTTCTAGAGTCGGTCTTGCTGGGAAAAAAAGAGGCAAAAGATTTTAATACAGGGTACGGTAGAACTGTAGCAATATTTTCCTTAGAGGGAACACTGAAATTTTAGCAGCACAAACAGTACTTGTGTTAATATTTTAGCAAAATTATAATCAATTTAAATGTTTAAATTGATTGTATGTGAGATAATGTTTGTTCAGTACATTGTATTTTTTCTAACTATATAACTGTTCCAGAGTTTCCTTGTAACCGTAAAGACTAAAGCTCTGTCTGACTGCGGGACGTGTCCTGACCGCTGGTGTAACCGTGCTGAATATTACAACATCTGAATGTACGCACCGAGGCCTGCATTGCCTTTCTTTCCTCCCCACGCTCCCACCCGCCAGCGGTGAGACGCAGGAGAGACACACACGCACACGCTCTCAAGCCGGGACTGACCTTAAGAGCAGCAACGGTGAAACGGGGACGACTTCAGCATGACTTCACCCCCCCCGGCCGAGGCACCGTTGTTCTTCTCGAGGTCAGCGGCTTTTTACAGCTCCCCAAGAGTCAGTGTTACTTTTAACTTGCAGCCGGCGCGGTGAGCGTGCAAGGACCTGGCTGCGTTTTGCTGGGCAGGAGAGGAGGAGGAGGAGGAGGAAGGGGCTTGGGCGCCCGAGAGGCTTCCTGGCAGCGGGAAGGCAGAACAGATTGCTCCTTGATTAAACCGGAGCTGGGAATAACGTGTCCAGCCACACCAACAGGCACCTCAAGGAAGCTTACTCCTGCTCCTTCTGCCACCGAAAATGTCCGTCCGGGCCGGCGGAGGGGAGGACGCGCGCCCCGGGGCGGCACTGGGAAGGCGCAGGTCTGCAGAGGCGGGCAGCGCTGCGGGCAGGCAGCAATGGGAGCATTTTTCCTGGGCACCAGTGATGAGTTTATGCACGTAGTTGTGCCGCCGAGGCTGTGCCAGCCTCGCAGGACGGGACAAGCCGTCATTAACGCGGTACTGCAACGCCTAAGACGCACAGGCCTTGGAAAGAGCGTTTGCCCATCTTGAACAAAACCCATTTTCTGGTTTGTTGGTGAGGCCGTTGCCGAACGCCCGTGGAGCTCCCCAGCCCCGCGGCAGCACGGGCCGGCAGCCGTCGAGGCCCTGCTGGACTCTAACTAAAACGTGCGGAAAGGCAGGGTGAGAGGCCAGGCCTTAGCCTGGCCAGCGATGCCACGTACCTACTCGCTGGACAAAATCCTCTCTCCAGGCTCTTTGGAAGCCCCCACAGCGTCCCCGCTAGCCGTTCGGTGTCAGCAGTGCCGTGCGTTAACTGTCGTAGCACATCGGCGTGTCCACGACTCGCCAGGCAGACTCGTGTATACAGGTATGGACTGTAACTAAATATAACCTTTCAGGCTTAGGGTTAGAGAATTAGATCCATCGGTGTAATAACTGTAGTATATTATTTGGGGTTCAAGTACTCGTAACATCATCCTTCGTATGTCTTTCTCCCGCTTTTGTTCCCCCCACGCATTCACTGCAGTACAGTGGCACGAGCAGCTTTCCCTGTAGCCCTCCAGACCACATCCCAAAAGCGTGCCGGGACCGTGCCGTGAGCTGGTGCCGTCCTCACCAGGTGTTTAATACACCCTCTCTTCTCCCAGAGACCTCAGAAGCCCGGCAGCTAACTCCAGGCTGCAGAGGGCAAGAGGAGCGTGCTGCGCTCGGGCTGGCGTGCTGAAAGCTTCTGCGTAGTGCTAGCGCTGAATTCGGGCGTAAAGAATAGAATTCAAACAACCCCGTACCTTTCCTGGAGATCTATTCTGCCGAATCACCTTGCTCCAGGAGGCTCTGTTGCGACAGCACAGATACTTCTCAGCGCTGAAGTTATGGGTTTTGCGCATTTATTTTAAACATACTAAAAGATTTGGAAGAATTGGAATTTTTTCCCATCATTTTATGCTATTCCTGGCAAGGTGGAAGTTTTGCTTAACTGATACTTCGTAAAAAGGTCTCTCCTTGTTACGGAGCTTCTCTATCTCAGGCAGTTTGAGCAGACCCCCCCCTTGAAGTCATGTCTACAAGCCGTTGGGATTGCGCTGGCTGCTCTGCCCAGACACTTTGTAGGATGAGTTTCCCATCAGTTCACGCTACAACAGCAAGTGACAACTGCGGCATCTCATTTCTACTTGTCGGCCAGCGATTCCTTACAGGGGTAATTCGTACCCTTCTCTCGCCAAAAGGGCGTACGGCCGGCTTTTCTGAGGTCACTTAAGCAAAACTAAGCTAAGCGTGGTCATCGTCTATTCATTAGCAAATCACACCGCTACTTTTGTGGGATCGGTATTTCTCCCAATAAAAGCTACTGTATAGATTTGCAGACTTCCTTCCAGCCTTTGTTTTCCCAAAGTGTGCTGGGGAGAGCGGGTGGGTCTAGTCCCACTCTGGTTTATTCCTTGTACTTTTCTAGACAGCATTTCTGAAGCTGCGTGTGTCAGAAGACCCTCTCCCACCACCAGTGAGGCTCCGAACCAGCCTTCACTGTATCAACTTGAAACCCAAGTCCCGCTGCCTGTATTTTGTTGCAATATGCATTTAAACCTCAGATTCTTCAAGAGTTTTACTATCAAACTGATACCAAATGTGTTTTTTTTTTAAGGTTGGGTTTTTTTGCGGATACCTCTGTATAAGCAGACCGCTTCAAAGAGTTGCAGTTGTCACTAATCTTATGTGCATTGTAGTATAAAGTGGACCCTGTATGGAAATAAGTTTAAAATGTTTACAACTTTTGTATATATTATACATATATAAAAATATCTTTTGAGAGAACAATCTGTGATTATGTATTTTCAGTGTCCGTGTACCAACTGCAACTTATTTTCAATAAAGAGTTAAAAAAATGAATAGAAGCGGCCTGAAAAAAAATTTGGTAATACTTTATTTAATCAGGTGAGCACAAGGAACAAGGAAACTGCATCATCAGGCCAGAGAGATCCATCACCTCAAGGAAACTTGCAGCAGCACCCGCCTGGGGGGAACTATGTATTAATTAACTGAAAAATCGAGGGAAGACATAAGATACTCCTGCACAGAAACTGCATTTCATGTCCCCTGGACTTTACAGGCCAGAGGAAGAGACAGGGAGCAGAGCTGACACGCGGGTCAGTTGCTGACTAAAGGGTGGGGGCAGCCGGCATCACAGCGAAGCGCCGCGGCAGTCGGCATGGCGCGGGCGTTGCGCCCCGCTCTGCTCGAGAGGAACCCGGCTCGAAGCAGGAACACGGAAGCGTTACTACTTGTCACGTATTCATGCATTTTTTTATAAACAGCCGTGCAGCCAAATCATCTCCCCATGTCAGGGCGTGCAGCCTGGCCCCCGTGCTGAATATGACACGTCCAGGTGTTCAAAAGGGTCTTAATTATTCGCAAAAGAAACCAAAAGCACTTTGCAGCCTGACAGCAAGCAAAAATAAAAAGTGTAAGGCAAGGAAAACTTTCTGTAGCCAGGGCTAGCTCTTCAGTAATACTGAGCTCAATTTCATAGAAATGATGCTTATATAAAAGCAGTGTTTTGTCACTAAAAATTACATAAATTAATTTCAACTTTATTCCTACATGTTAAAAATAACTAAAACCTGGTCTGCCAGCATGGGAGAGAATCAGACACAGAATTACAGCCATGAAAGTGCACTGCAGGGAGGCCTCTGGTCGCTCCATCGTGCTGTGGCTGCTGCTGGGGGAGTTAGTTACTTCAAACGAAGGCTGGATTCCCCTCTTGTGTCCGAGAGGTGGAACTTGGAGATGCCAAGCAACACAAGCAAAGCTACTTCAGACCGGTATCACCAAGGGAGGCACAAGATGTAACCGCTCCGTACAGTCTGAACAAACTATCCTTGTTAGTGCAGACCACTGTAAACAGATAAATGCACTTAAAGGCACTGCAGATAAACATGGTCAGTGATCAGCAGCATTTAATGTCCCAATATGCTGTTGTTTGGAGCTACCACCATTAATACATCCAAGAAATTAGAAACATGGCAGTCATTAAATAAAGTTACTGTGAAGTGTGCTTTACAGAAAGTAAAGCCTTAACGTTATTATTCTACATGCAGTGCTACAAAATAAGTTTCTTTAAAGAACATGTTACATAAAAGGTGAGAGGCAACTTCAAATCTCGCGTTCAACTAATCACACGGATCAGTCCAATTCTTCAAGTAGTAGAATTAATTCCGTTTTCAGACGGGAATACTCTTTGCTATAGGAGCAGCCCAACATTTACAGACACACAGCCTTAACAGCCTTACTCGCCAGTGAGTAGCATCTTTTCCTTTTCTGCACCTTTGTGCCCCTGACTACTGTGATCTTTGTGGTAACAGAAACAGCACAAAAAAAAAAAATCAGAATACTCTCAGGGAAGCCACTTTTTGCTTCTGTTCATTTCAGTGATTCATAATCTTCCCCCACGCCCCAAAAAAAGAAAGAAAAAACCCAAACCAGATGCTTATTCCCCTATTGTGTCCCCTGTCAGTCTTCAGATCAGAAAGTATTTTCTCAGCTATTGCATGTTACAGGAGAAAGGTGGCCCCTGCCTGCCCGCCCTGCGATTTCAGCCTAATTCTACTCAGGCATTTCGGAAGCTCAGACTTTGGGTGTTAATTAGTTACGGCACAGTCCAGTGATCCCTTTGCACAGTATTTATGAACAGCACTGAGAGGGCTCTCCAACAGTTACCTGACTCCTCTGCTAGCACCGGCTCTCAGCCACACTACACTGCCAAACCTCATCCCAAAAAGTGCATATTCATAGACAGAGACTGTTTTATTGGTCTTCAGGAAAGCTAACTAATGATTCTGCTGATTGCCTGTAAGGAAGGGAACTCCTCATCTTCAATATGCAAAGCTTTATGGGTGACAACGTCCTGCTGAGTTAGTACTTGCTTACATGTTGGGCAGATATAGCAGTCGAGATCAGAGTTGGAGTCCGTCTGCCAAACATTCTTTTTGTTCTTTTTGGGTTTGTTTGAGCTTTGTTTTTCTTTGATTCTGAAATCGTTGTGAGCAGAAAGCAGTTCTTGTTGCTTAACTGTGTCCGGCAACAACACCAACAACTCGTTAAAAATTTTCTTGAAGTTATCTCCAAGCAGTTCTCGGCAACTTTTGTAATACTGTGCTGCAGAAATCAGACCCTTCAGTGAAAAGAGAATTGAAATAATTAGGGGGGGGCAGGGGGCAAATAATAAATCCCACTGGGATTCACTTTCACTCAGAGAGGAAAGGTTTCGGGAATCCAAAGGTTCTTGCCCACTCACTTGTCTGAATTGCCCGGAATGAGTTTTAAATTTATTGAACTTGGACTCATCGCTTTGAAGAAATTCTTTAATAGATTGTATCAGCTGAATGTTCCTTTGCTGAAAGTTTTCAGGTATCAAGTACGATCCGTGACAAGATTTTGGCCTGCATTCAAAAAGACCAAAAGTGACTTTGACATTGTGCCATGTTATACCAAGGTGCTGTGAGATATATATTATACAGCTATTCTCTTCTATAGGATGCGCTCCCTTTCTCCACCCAACTACACATGCAAATGAAATGCGTCCTGTGGGATTACTGTATCAGATTCCAGCTTTACCTAGACAGAATATTTAAAATGCGAGTTTAACATAGTCTTGACTAACCGTTTTGCAAGCTAGGTGCGCTAAAAAGACGTGAGCAAAGACCGCACCACAAATAAAACCGAACAGATTAATACAGATGCCTGTCCTAAACTTGTACAAATTTTCCCCTCCCCTTTTCCCATAAATTCATCTCTCTAGACCAGAAGGGCCCTGGCCAGAGATCAGCTGCTGAGGGAAGAAGGGGGAAAAAAAAAAAAAAAAAAAAAAAAAAAATCATCACAGCAACAAAGGCATTTAGAGGTCACCGAGAAAGACATGCTTCAGCACCTTGCTTCTGGGACTCACACAGAATCAATGGAAAGGTTAAGAAATATGTTGAAGCTGCAGATTTCCAAACACATCTAGAAAAGGCAGAAGTCTGAGCTGCCACACTGCACAAGTTTTCATATCCTCAGACCTGAAGCCACACAACGCTTGTGCTTTCTTTTACACAACCCTCCTGAACCCAGCGCACAACGGCCACAGGACTCCCCAACAGGAATCATTCCGTGGCTGCTGGCCTCTGCTGCGGCTCCTGTTTAGAATAATGCCCTCAGAGTACTCCATGTGTTGTTTGAAGCCCATATGACATAACCGAGATGCAAGGTGTAAAGTAACTCAAAGGACTTTTACTTACTCTTTCAAAGATGTAGTGACAGGCTCAGAGATATTGGTGGATGGAATAACAGCAAAACCTGGAGGGGGTTTACTAACAGGCACCGACAGTCCTGGAGGCGGAGGAGGACTCTTTAATAGCACCACAGTATTAAAGCCTAAATGAAAGCAGAGAACAGACAGAAAGTTAGAGCACTTTTTTGTGGCACCCACATACCACTGTCTAAAATTAACGCCAGCGGTCTGACGTACTCTCCAGAAGCACCAAGAAGTACAAGTCAGCAGCACAGACATCACTATGTTGGAAAACAAACTAAAAACCAGAGGCGTGGAAATCTGTTGCCTTAACAGTCAGGTCAAGAAGCACTTCATAGTGGCTGATGTTACTCTCTAAAGAAAGCACTTTAACTATTAATTTACTTTTTCATTAGAAAATAAGTAAAAAAAAAAACCAAAACCACCCACTCAAATTCATAATGAAAAACACTTTTACATTATTAAAGTGAACAGAAATCACTCCAGCAGTCACAACAGCACTAGGCATCGCATGGTCTAGCATACTCCACCAAGCAGTATCTGCAGAGCAGCACAGAACAAAACAGCTATGCAACCATCTCCTGATGCAATTCTGCTTTCATTAAAACCACTGCAAGTCACATTTGTTGCTATGTTACTCCAGTTTTACAAGATTACAGCACTGCTAAAAGCAAGGGCATTAAATCTTCGCAAGTGCAGAACAAAAAAAGTGACCAAGCAAGCCAAGTGACAAGTACCAGCAGGCACAGGTCACAGCTAGAGATTCCCTTTGCCCACAGGGGCTTCCAAACTGTATCTTGAAGCACAAAAGCACAGATACATGTCAGACGTGACTCATCAGAAAAGCAGTGACGAGTAAAGACCAGCCGCTCATCTGTGAGCCACCCCCAGAGAGCGGCCACCTGCAGCTGCACGGAGCAGAGTATCCCAACATTGCCACCGCTTCAGCCGTGTTTCACAGGGGATGCTCAAGCCCGTCCGTGCCACCCAGGCAGCCTTGTTAAACTTCAAAGGCGAACGTGGGCACATGCTGGCAGAGCCACCCTTCACAGGAGAGCCAGAAGGAGCAGTTTGTACATCTCATCCACGTGCCATTTCTCTAAGCTACACCCAAGCAAAGCCAGCCACGCCCTGCAGTGCTTACCTGGTGGTGGGGGCATTCTAGCTGACCCTGAGCTCCCAAGAGCTGGGAAGTCTTCCTGAGGTAAAGGGCATTTGTTAGTCACTGTGGGCTTTTTAAGGCCAGGGGGCTCTTTGGGTGTACTACAGATCACTAACGATTTTTCTGCATGACCATTCATGACAGTTGTGGATCGGTCAGGGGCATGAAGAGCAGAGGATGCATTTGATGTCTGCTCTGCCTCTAGCAGCTTTTCAGTAGATGACCTGGGAAATGATGTCTCCTGTAACAGGTGTGGGGACGATGGTCTCTGCTTCTCAACCCCCACCTTCTTTTTCTTGCTCACTTTCATAAAAGTTTGTGAGGTAGAAGCTGCCAGCAAGGACGACACATCAAACATCGTTGGTGTGTTTCTGATCTCCTGGGTTGTCAAGCCACTACTGCTGTCTTCATCATCTGACTGAGAGAGTTTATTGCTCTTCTTACTTCCTTTAGTGCTATTCAAGGAGGATGTTTTTTTGGCTATCTGGTTTACACAGGGGTTGCTAATGGCTTTGACCACGTTTTTACTGGAACCGTTGTTCCATGCAGAGGTGATGTGAGTTACTGTTTTATTGTTAGGCCTCATTTTGGACACTAGAGCTGGAAAATCCTCCTCTTGGAAAGCTGTTTTCTTTGCAGTCACTGTGTATGTCAAAGACATCCCAGAAGAGATGGTGGGTGCTGCAGAGGATGACAAACTTGGGAAATCTTCTTCTTTAAGCTTAACCGCTGCTAGCTGGGCAGAGCTGTAAGAAAGGAAAAATACACCTTGTTACACCAGTGCTGCACAACTCCGACAGGCAGACGAGCTCCATACCTGCCTGCACTCTTCCTCAAACTATCCCTTCGGGTGGCACAACCGACCCAGCTGTTAACAGGATGCAAATGCACTGGGGCTTATAATCTGTGTCTGGAGTGGGTCTCCTCAAAGAAGTCACATTAGCCTTGCTGTGTTATCAGTACTGGCTCAGTGCACCTCACCTTGACCAGCAAGCTGTACACACACATTCTAGCTGCCACATCCTGCAAAGACACTATTCTAATCATCACCAATTTCAGGACATGATGAATTTTAAAACTCACGGTATACATCCCCTTCAAGATAAGCTATCAAGTTAAAAATGGCTGGGATTGAGAATGTTGAGAATTTCCCTGAAGTTACACCACCAGAAGATCAAGTCGTGAACTGAACAACCGTTGGCGTTCATGCAGGCGACTAGCGCAGAAACAGCTCAAGGCAGAAGGGGGCCAGGGCAGGGGGGGAAGCATTTGTAGTTTAAGTGATCTGTAAAATTATTTTCCCCAGAAATGCAGAACACAAGTAAGTTTCTAAATCTGCTTTCTCATTACTGCAGCCTTGCACAAACTTACCCTTGTAGAGGTCCCGCTGCTGAAC
>NW_010550210.1:0-11804 GCF_000687285.1 Phaethon lepturus | reverse complement strand
CCGCTGAACCAATTGCTGGAAAGTCATCTTGGCTTAACGCACCGTTAGCAGCTCCTTCTTTTGGAGTATTGACAAAAAGAGCAAAGAAATGTTTTCAACTAAAATCCATTCATTTCAGAGTGGAAGCTATCAATGAACATGACAGCAGCATTAGCAAGTCCTATTTTCAGCAGCTGATGATGTCATTAACTGTGACATTCCAAAAGGACAATTTAAATCCATGCATCGCTCTTTCCTTCAATTAACTGCATTCACCATTATGTCATTGTGTACTGGCTGTAGCATGCAGGAGATTCACGACAGCGAACACGAGCAAAGCATTGGTTGATAAGTACTTTGTGAGGGAACGCTCTAGCGACTGAGACACCAATGCCCCCAGCTGTCTGCTCCATGCTTCTGCCAGAGGTTAGCACTCAACCTCAGCACAGGTTCTGCTCATCAGAGTCTGAGCGCTCTGACTGAGGTACATGTCGCTTGAAAAGCTGCTCCTCTGAGCTGTCCCTCACACCTCTGCTGCACAGATGCCCAAGCTGCTCAGCAATTAGCTCCTGGGAAGTCATTTTACATTAAAACATAACTCATTCCTAATTTAGATTTGCCTTAAAATCCAAATCCAGCACTGCGGACCGCAGCAATTCAAGGACAGATTGATAACAGCTTTGACATGCGTGCGGCAAAAGCTGGACAGGCAGTTGGGGGAAATAACCTTGCCTGTCATCCCCAACCGAGCTGTACCCTTTAACCGAACAGCTCTCAACAGCTCTCAGTTCATAATGAAAGCATATCATCTTTAAGTGGGAATCCTGCCATAGGAGCAGTGGAACAGTGGAAAATGGATTTGGAGCAACAGTAATACCAAAACACCACTGCATCTTATTTGTTTACCCCAAACTGGACCTGGTTCAAAACAATTAAAGGTTTGCTTTCACCAGTTACAAACTTGTACTGGGAATAACTTCTCAAAAAAAGGGAAACTCAGTTCAAGCATCAGAATAGATCAATTCTTACATGCTAGAGCAGGAAATGACACGTTCTTAGATTACATTGACTTGGATGGAACATCACACATACTGTCACATGCTAATTGCATTTGATATTTCTACCCAGCTCCTAGTACAACCTGCTGCAGGAATCCCAGCCCACTCGGACACACTACAACTGCCAGTCTGCGTTGCTGGATCACGATTCTGCATAGCTCTATCCACATCCACCAGCTTTTGAGAACACCACGTGGCAATCCCCACTTTTGCTAGGCTGATCTCCAGACCCACCGTGCCACCCTGCAGCTGCAGAACATGTTCAACACTAACCTGTAGCATCATTTGAAGACTTTGGCACACGTTTGGAGCTGAGCACTTCAGAATCCCTCAAGTCCTCCTTTTTACCTCTACTGCTGCTGTCATCTTTGTCTTCTACCCATTTTTTCTCCTCTTGCCGTTTAGCTGCCACAGATGCCCTGACTGCTGCTGCAACGTCTCTGTCTTCTTCCTCCCTACAGGACAAGGCAGATTTTCTTGGTCAAACAGTAAGGATTACCGAGCATCTTTGTCTCATTCCAGCTCTCACCTCTCCGCTGTCAGCTCCAGTGACTGTCCCTGATCTGCCAGCTGCTGTGAAGGCTGAAACAAACCCACCACTCCAATACACCCTGGCGCCGGCTGGTGAGACAGGCAACATTCGCCCCCTGAATTTGCAAGTTCTACATGTGGTAATAACAATCAAGGCCAGAAAAAACCGGGGTGAACTGGGAGAGGCAGTACCAAGGATGCATGGGGACACCTGTCTCTCCCATTCATTTTCCAATGTATGAAATCATACTTGTAGGCCACAGTAATTCTTTTTGAGACATGGTTTGTCATGAACTCTCAACACATGCATGATCCACATGCAACACCAACATATAAGTGTTTAGAGATGGACTTTTTCCCCCCAGTGAAATCACCAGTAATGAACCAGCTGACCATCCAGCGAGAAAAAGAAGAAAAATAGATGTGCAGTATGTATAAAGCACTCAGGTCTTGTGTGAATGAAGAGACATATAAATGCAAAATTTCATTTTAATACTTAACCCTCTTCTTTTTCCAAAGCACTCAGTCTGGCCACACAGAGATCTGTTAGTTCAATGACAAGCATGGTCCTTAGAATAGGAACTTCATGATTACCCAGACAAAAAAGTCCATTAAGCCTGCAAAGACTTGTCACTTACTTCAGAAAATCTTATTGTGAAAAGTTAGCATAAAAACAGTTGCTGAAATTAATTTAGGATTCAGAGCTTATTTAACCCACAAACTGAAGATTACATTGCTTGCTTCCTGTGTCAAGTCCAGAGAGCTGAAACTTCACACAAAATAACGTCACTTTGACCAAGCATGTAGTCAGCACGCAGGCTTAGACTGAAAGCTAGTTCTACTCTTAACTAAGGATTCACTACAGAAGCTTCCATATTTTGTACCCACTTCCTTCCTACTGGCCCACCAAAACATTGTCAATTGGTAAGTAAAATACTAGTACTAAGCAGAAAAAAAAAAAATCCACAAATTGTTGTGCTACTCACCTCTTGTATCTCCAGCTGCCTCTTCTGTTTTGCTGACTTCCTCGGCCACCCAATCTGCCTGACCTCCCTTGTCTGTTATACCTGTCCACTTCTTCATAGTCCTCTCCACCTATAACACCTAAACAGGAAGGATGGTTGATCACTCTCAAAGTTATTTCTTTAATCTGGGCATCACACTATACCTGAAAAAAGTGAAAATAGGCCAGTACAAACAAGTCTATCTTGATTTCTTTCTTATGATTAAGTAGTCTATATAGCCTTCAGGACTGCTGCATTAAAATATATTTTGCAGTATATGGATTCCACGTATTGTAACCTGTGATGTGAGTTTTGAGTAATTTTGTTCTTATGCAGAGAGATCACTACATACAGAAGAAAAGTTCTACACAGAAGAAAAGTTCATATGTCCTAAATGGATATGCTGCTCTGGTCTCATGTTCCATGTTCATCACTACTTTGTATTAACTGTAATATAAGTCATTCACTTAATTATAAATTGGAGAAGTGTGGCAGTTTAACCCAGCAGGCAACTAAACACCACTAAACACCAGAGTCATCTGCTCACTCCCTCTCCCTCAGTGGGGTGGGGGAGAGAATCAGGAATAAAAAAAGTAAAATTTGTGGGTTGAGATAAAGACAGTTTAATAGGACAGAAAAGGAAGGGAAAATAGTAACGACAATAATGGAAAAGAATATACAAAATAAGTGATACATAATGCAATCGCTCACCACCTGCCGACCGATGCCCAGCCAGTTCCCAAGCAGCGGCCCCCAGCCAGCTTTCTCCCTAGTTTATATACTGAGCACAATGCCATACGGTATGGAATATTGCCCAGGCCAGTTGGGGCCAGCTGTTGCAGATGTGCCCCCCCCCCGGCTTCTTGTGCCCCTCAGCCTCCTCACTGCCTGGGCAATATGAGAAGCTGAGAAGTCCCTGACTTAGTGTAAACACTGCTTAGCAACAACTAAAACATCAGCATGTTATCAACATTATTCTCATCCGAAATCCAAAACACAGCACTATACCAGCTACCAGGAAGAAAATTAACTCTACCCCAGCTGCAACCAGGGCAAGAAGAAAGTCAGCAATTTTCCTAAAATTATGTATCATCATTAAATCCACACATGGGAGAAAAAAAATTGTAGAACAATTTAGGTAGGAAGAGGCTCCTGAATGTCATCTTCCTCAACCCCTCACTCAAAGCAAGGCCAACTCTGAAGCTACATTAGGTTGCCCAAGACCCTGTCTGGTCAAGTTCTGGTTATCTTCAAGGACAATCTCTACAATCACTCAAGGTCCTGCTCCAGGGCTTGCCCACCCTCTTTATAAAGAGTATCTTCCTGGCTAGGAAGCATTCACCAGATGTTCTCGAGAACCCTCAAAGCAGTAAGAATTAATACGTTTCTGTCCACCTCATCCCTAAAGCACACTTACCCTCATTCCTCCTCTGGTGCCTAGGAGCATAGGTAAACTGAAGGTCTATCTGCCGGTTCTGCCTGGCCTCTGCCCTGTTCTTGCTGTGGCAGGCTGTTTTGTGCGCTTTATAATCTATTTCTGTGCGGAAAGCGTGGGTAAACTGTTCTGTGCTGCACCGTCCCTCTTCGCAAAGGAAGTGCTTTTCACGGAAGTGTTCACGAAGGTATTCATAATCACTGGGAAGAGAAAAGAGGCTGAGCTGCAACCTTCCCAAAGTATTTTACTCTGGTATATGGCTACTCGTAGAAGATGAAGTGAAGACATACCTAAGCAGTTGGTTCTTTATACCCAGACAAGCTTTCCAGCTGAAACCACCTGTGTATGGTCGACACAGGCCTTAATGCATGATCCCAGATGTTAATCTAAACCTACTGGCTGCTCATCACATCCAGCTGTACATAAGGCACATATTTAATAAAAGAAAATTTACTTCCATCTGCTTTGCACATGAATGTTTGAGCATTAGAGTTTACACACTAGACAGCTGCAGACATCTGCTGTCATGCTGCAAAATGTAACTTTTAACGTTTAACATTAATGAAGAAAACTTTAAAACATGAACTAGACAGAAAGTGATTACTTTGGCTATTGGTTTGAGGAACAAAAGAGACTGCAGCCAACCTGCTGACATTCTTGCCCTCTGTCTTCGTGTCCTACTTTCCCCTTTCCCCAAAATTCAAAGCAGACCCAAGCAATTTTTCTTCAAAATTTAAGCTACAGAAAGAGGAATAAACTGCTTGCACAAACCTGTAGTATTCCTGAGCACCATCAGAGTCACAGAAATGACAGAAATAATGATCTCGTCTTAGGTGTTTCAGTAATTCATCATTATCCAAATAACGCTCGTCGCAAAATTTACACAGGGGATGCCCACGATGAGAGGTGTCATCTGGATCTCCATGGATTCGATGACGTGCGAGGTCCTTACGAGAATACCATTTCCGTTCATATGTAAAAATCTAAAAAGAAAGAGACAGAGAGAGAGACAGAGAGAGAGACAGAGAGAGAGACAGAGAGAGAGACAGAGAGAGAGACAGAGAGAGAGACAGAGAGAGAGACAGAGAGAGAGACAGAGAGAGAGAGAGAGGGGTATTACTTCTTGTGAACAGAGAACAAAATGGAATAAGATGGGTTATATACAACTTGTCCACTTGTAGGAGTGGATGATTTGCTTCAGAAAGATGCAATTTGACAACTGACACCTAAAATTTTCAGTGAATAGGAAACAAAATTCAAGTGATGGATCCAAATTAAATCTAACTTGCATTTCACTCAGTTTGAACATTGGAAACAGATCTAATACACTTTTTCCCTTACAAAAGTTTTTTGTGTATTAACATAATACAACAAACTAAGTTATAATCTCTGGTGGAGGAAAAAAATCCTAGATATTTATGAACATACAGTATTTTGCACACTCAAACTAAAAAAAAACATAAACCAGAAGCGAACTGTTTTACTTTCCTGAGATAGCAACTACCACAACACAGCTACACAGAAAGGATACAACTTAGTGAACAAATTTTGTATTATAAGCCAATCTTCTGTCCCTACTAGCACGTGAGCTATTTTGGTGGGGAGGGTTCTAAAGATGCCAAAAAGATCAACACAGCCTTGAGAACAGAATATCCTTTACATCTTGCCTAGATAAGGAGTGTTAACTTGTTCTGGGAAAAGGTTTGTTTGGCTTAGCTAGGGTTGACTGTGAGTTTAAGAACTTCTTTTCAGTGGGTACTAGTAATATGGAACTTTTTTTGAGAAATAAAATGCTCTGCAATATTCTGAAATTAAAAGCCAGCAAATTCTATTATTGTTCATTAATTGTCTGGGAGAGACGACAACAAACAAGTTCCTCTAGTGCTGGCTACTTAAGTTGACCACGGAAACACCTCTTCACCAGAGCTCCAAGGACACAGCGCCCGAAAGAAGCGGTCTTGCCCTGACCACTTTCCTTGAATGAGCTCTAGTGATTGCATGACCACAGGGAAGATAGTCAAATCAGTTCACTGAGAGCTAACCCTCCAAAAAAACCATATTAGCGTTCATTCAGGTCAGCCTGACCACTTCTGGATCCTGCCCCTTTTGGCAGTAAGCTACAGTTCAGTTGGCATAAACATGAACTGTGGCACCACAGGATAAATGCATTTCTCCGATCTGATACTTAATCGGTTTCAGAGAAAATCAACACACATACAAAACCATGTGTAATGAGTTCTAAAAATATGTGTTCATGCATTAAATTCCCTCCTGCAACAATAAGGAATGCTGACAACTATTAGACACAGAAGTTAAGTGTCCTAGAATTCATTTGACAGTAGCTGCTGATTTTGTACAACGTTTAATTCAGAAATACAAAACCCACTCTAGCTCCAGGGAAAGGTGGAGTTCTGAATTTCAGACTGTGAAAAAGCATCACCTGACTGACATAACACTAGCCCTTCTAAGTGAAATTTGGGTGGGATTAAATAAAAAATAAAAAAGGATGACGATGGTGATGGTAAGATGAGCAGTTTTAAGACTCAATACACGTGACCTTTTCAGACATTGACAACTCAGCTTTTCAGTAACTGCTTTATCTTTAACAGGTTGTAAAACGCATTTTAAAACAGCCCCTGGTCACGTTCTATGCGCGTACATCAAACACGGCAGACCTCTACCGCAGACAACAGTGAGCTTCATTTTCCAATCAAGTCAACAAGATACAGGAAATTTGCTCTGAACAAATAAACAAGATAATGAAATATAATTATATTTTGTTAAGCCAGCAAGATGGATTCTCATCCTCTACATGATCCAACTGTAAATGCTATGTTGACTCTGATCTGAGAAGTAAATCCACCACTCCATGATGCATTCTGCTTGCTGAACTGGCACCAAATATTTTCTTAAGTTACAGTTTTAGCTCATAAAGTCATTATGAGAATAAGTCTTAACAGATACCAAAGTCTGCCTACAACTCGGGATTAAATTCCTCTCAGACAGTTAGGGTTTGGTATTTATACACGTTATGGCACAGGAGCTAACATCAGAAGGTTATTAATATGATTCGGCTTAATTTAAAATACAATCCACTGAGAATCTTCAGGCCTTCTTCATTCGTCAGTTTATGGAAGAAGAAAGATGTAAAACAAAGCAACTGGCCTCACTGCAGGCAGACAGAGGAAATTTAAAAGAATAAATAGGTGCTGTTCAGCCACCCCATTTTTCCCACCTCCCTAGGCACTCTTGCAGGTCAGATAAGGAAGCACCCCTCCTTCCCCCACCTAAAAACATAGAACTAGCTCACCTTTAAGTGTTTAACACAGAGTTTGCAACAGAAGAGTTCATGTTGCTTCCTCATGTGCTGTTCCAGATCTGCAAAGGTATTGAACGGCTTCACATCTGGACACAAAGAGCATTCATGCTGCAGCAGCTTCCTAAGAGACAAGAAAGGTTTCCTAAAAATTACCCGATTCCCTCTCAGCAATGCGATACCTTTATAAAAAACAAATGTTCTGTCAGTGGCAGAAGGCCGCATTTTTATAGCTCCCCCAGCAATTCACAATAAGGTTAGTGTCCTGCTTATTCCAAGAATACTTTGTCATCTGTCAGGAACAGAACCAAATTACTTAGAGGCTTCAACTGTGAGAGAAGAGCTGAACAGTCACAGGGTAAGTAATACACTGCCACTGTAAAATTTTGAGTGGACTATAACACGTCCACGCCAACAAGCCCCTTGCTTATCGAAGATTCAGCTGATAGATGCAACATTCACATCCAATTTAATTATACTTTCTATTGTCAGAAACTGAAGAACATAGTAGGGGGAGATAAAAAAAATTGTAATAGAAAAGGAGGTGAAGGGGGAGGGTGTGAAACAAAAAACCCACAGTGATTCCCAACAAGAGCTGAAGACAGAGCACTGGTCTCAGTGGGAGACTCCACTCCCGTGCATTTGATTGCTGCCCACGGAACTTGTGATGTCAGCAACTCTCCAGAAATCATATCATCAAAAGCAATTCCCGGAGCTGGTGTATAATTAATCACAACATGCTTCCAACTCATTCTGCTCAGTAAACCCATTACCCAATTCCATAAATACGAACTCATACACAAACCTGTAAATGTATCGGCAAAGCTACTCAGCCCAAATCAGTTTGGATATAATGCACAATTCTCCAAGAAAAAGGTACCATTGCCTGCATAGTTTCATCTTTTTTCACTCTTCTTTCCTTTTACCTGCTTTTAATTATGTTACAGCCTCCCAATTAAACACATTATGAAAAATATTTTTAGAACATGATACTATCGCCACATTTTTTACGTCATTCTTTTTCTCTCCTATTTAGAATCAAGACCTTTGCAGGCAGACAAGGTTGCTCTTCTTTTCATACAATGTTTGGTACAACTGGTTTTGATTAGTCCTTACGCAGCACAGCAATAAGTACAATTTTAATAGTAATTGTGTGTTTACCAATTTCCAGAGCAGCCATGCAATGAATGAAAAGCCTTTCAGCAAGCTTGCTGTTGATACAGAAGCAAAAAGCAACTTTTATTGACAGAGCAACGCTTCTTTTCATCAGCGGCATCAGTGAATCTAACACTCCAGCCTTGAGGAGCTGCTCCCTTTGCCAGCTGTGGTACTAAGCACTCACGCCAACCACGCCGCTCCAGCCTCTCATCCTGCCAAAGCCACCTGTGCTGCAGGGTGACTAATGTACACAGCACAGCAGCCACTCTATTCCCATGAAATAAAACCACACTGTTCTACAAAAGCATGCATTTCCTGCCACATAACACAGATAAGAATATGTTGCTTTAGGGATATGTTACAGAAAGGATTCTAGTACTTACCTGTACATTGCATAAACATCTCCATCCATAAAATAAATGTCGTATTTCTTCTCATGCTGCAACTGATTAAGTGCTATTGTTGAGAAAGACGTAAGCTTCCGTCCAAAGACAACCTGCAGGCAACACAAGAATCAGTGAGAGCACATTCAGGCTGCACAGCCTTTGGGATTACAGATAAACTCCTCAGCACAAACTTTGTTTGTGAGGGAACTCGCCATAGCCTGAAGCTTGGACAACACTTGCAGAGCTTTGTGTCCGTCCCAGCTGCTCGTCACCACCCTCGGTTACTGCCCCCACAACTGTCAGCAAAGCCACTGTGACTGCTCCTTATCAACTTCCAGCAAGTGAGCCAGCTCCAATGAAGGTGGATTGGACTAGCCTGGTCTTTGGATTTTGAACTAGATTAGGAAACTCTTTTATGGTATGTTTTGCTACCTGTCAAGAGCCCTGCACTCAGCTCCCACCCATCTCCTGGTAAGAGATCACGCAGAAACCTACAGTCTGTAAGTGAAAAGTGACATTAGTCAGAGCCTGACTGGGAAAACACTGTTTCTTCTTTCCTTAACTACCAGGAAAGTGAGAAACAAAATGCTACATCACTTCCCAAATTATTTCTACCACATACCTCTGCTAAGAGAACCTGCTTGTTCACAGTTGCTCCCGCTGACCTCCAAGCAGCCTGGGTCTCACACTATAGCCATTTATAAAATCACATCCTCCTTCAGAAGCCACCCTACCACTGGTCTGCTCCAGCACACATTCACAGTTTGGGAAGTGCTGGGGCAGCAGAAACATTTATGAAAGAGCTGGAGTTACCTTCACCAGCTTAGAAAGGCTGAGACACAAACACAGTAAGCATCTTTCAGTTCTTACAGTAAAGGCTATAAATCTAGAAATACCTACAGCCTTAATAAAAGCATTCAGTTATATAATACACACGTAGTTTAGCATTGTTGAATCACTCCTTTACCCTTGTTGGGGTGAAATACCACAGAACAAGTCTTTTATGTCTGCTTTTGTGGGGTTTTTTAAAGCTTTCTTTACAGCCAGGCTACTTTTAAGTTAACCAAAACAAGGACACCCAACTTGACGAAATATCAAGCTTAAAGAAAATACAAATTTAAGTTTGTTGGATAAATGACAACTATGTCTAACTCCAATTATTTAAAAAAACTTGTTTCAGTGAAATTGTATTGATGTTTCATTTCAGCTCAAAGTGAGTTTTAAAAGAGAGACATGGATTGCTGAAAAATAGATTTTACCACAGGAGTCCAACACAATTTCCTACAGCAGTTCCAAGAACAATTGCGCACACATATATAATAAACACACTGACAGATCCTCTGAGCCTCATCCAAGTATACAGCAGCGTTAGTTTACAGGTCAACAAGTAATCCTTCCTAGCTTCACTGCAAAAATTCCGCATCACTGAAAGCACATATTACCATAACAAGTATATCCTGCTTTCTCCTCCATCACGTCCTCTGCTGCCACTCATCTTTATAGTTATATTTGCTTTGGACATTCTGCTGTGACACCAATTTGGTCTACGCTACCCTGTACGACACCAGCTGAGATCTGGTAGTGTCACACTCACCTCTGCTAATTCTACTCACGCTACGCAAATTGACAGAGACCTGATTTGAGGTCCTACATATACGTGCAGTTCATTCAACGGCAATTTTTATGTGATTTATGTCCCCGCAGTATCTTTTTTCTTTCCTTGGGGCAGATGGGTGAACAGACAGAACAGTATTACAGTGACACAAAGATAAGAGGCAGGAGGATATAGAGCACAACCATTAAAAATTATCTCTCTGCCAATTATAATAAAAGGATCATTTTAAACAGTTAATAAAGGAGGCAGAAAGATGGCTGAATGAACCAAAGTTCAGACCACATAATATAGCAATACCACAAAACTGAAAAGCTCTCAAGATTTAACAGTCCACCTGTGACCCTAAGACAAGCAGGTTTAAGCATGAAGAACACCAGCACAGCTTGCTTCTTCCTAAGACAGGAGAAGCAGAGCAGCAGCTCCTCAGAGGATGACCAGAGATAAAATTACTTTCACAGAGTATCCTTCTGTACACAGAGGCTACTCACGTGACAGTAAGCTCAGTCTAAAAACCACACTGACCTTTCTGGCCTCCACAAAGTCTGAGAATCTTCAGCACGCAGCTGAAGATTTTCAATCCCACCAACCACCTGAACAACAAGAAAAGCAGCCAACGCAAGCAGTTTAGTTTGGGGGGTTCTCCTTTCATCAAGGGGAGAGCCCCTTCCCCTGATATACTGGTTTTACTTCATTTCCTAAACCATCTCAGTATACTTCTTTCAGTGCTAGTACCAATTCTCTTCTTCTCAAAGGGTTTGTCTTTCTCTGCATCAGTTCCGCTAAAATAAATTCATATATGAAAATTTATTTTTACAGTTATCCTTGAACAACTTTTCTTCACGCCGATCACCGCTGCACCGAATCCTCGGCTCCCTCCGCACAGCCGAGCCACAACATCAGAGCGGCTTCATCTCAACTCCGCAACAAAGCCCCGCACTACTGTGCCAGCAGGCCGTGAGGAAAACACAAATCTATCAGAAAAATTGTAACTGAGGGGAAATTACTTTTTAAGCATACGCCCAAGAGACAGCTCACACTAACAGGAACTGGAGGCAAATGCAGCGTGGTGTGCTGTAACGCAAGGCATGAGCAAGCCCTGAAAGAATACAAAATATGTCCTCCCTCAAGCTTAAGATCAAGTCAGGAATTCGGCAGATTTATAAAGTCACCTGAGATCACATTAACACCAACTCTGGAGAGCAAGCCCTGCTGATTTAAAAAAAAAAATTAATACTCCCTTTAAATTCCATTTTCTTCGTATTTTATTTCCAACATCCCTTCCGCCCCCTCTGAACGGCAGTCGCACCACCGGGAGCGAAGCC
>NW_010550209.1:0-1869 GCF_000687285.1 Phaethon lepturus | reverse complement strand
GGCTTAAAGACCAAAGCCCTGGCAGTTAAAACTGTTTTTCTTTTTTGTCTTTTTATTGAAGGGCAGAATGTGTAGGGGAGGGAACAGCAGCCGGGTGTGTTCTAATGAACCCTGATTTCTAGCAAAGCCTTTAATAGTGTCTCCGTCTTGTGGTATCTCGCTTGAAAAATTAATTCAAATTGGTTTGGATATAAGCCTTTTCACAGGGGCTGAGAACAAGCTGAAGGATCTGAAACAAAAGGGAACAATAGTATCTTGAGCTGGAAGGTGCTGTTCAGACCCAGCAAGGATTGGTGTTAGGCCTGGTTTTATCTAACACCTTCAATTAATTACCTAGGAGAGGGAACAAACAGCACCTTAATTAAATCTTCAGATGACATTACAGTGAAAAGGTGTTAGACACCAGCAGGAACGTGCAAAGGGGCTGGGGAAGGCAGCGGCGCGGCGAGGAGAGAGCCGGGCTGGCTCAGCCGCGCCGTTGGGGAGGAGGATGTGGCGCAAGCTGGGGGGAGGCTTTTTCTCCGGGACCCCCCTTTTCCCCCCAGCCTCGTGCTGCATTTGTGGAGGCGAGTGGAGAGCGACCTCAGCATCCCACAACCCCCACATCCCCATCCGAATGGGTTTCGGTGCTGCCGGAACCATCACCAGTTGGAACGGCACCTGCTCCCCCTTCCCGCTGCCCCCATGGCCGTGCCGGCTCCGGCCGTGCCGGACCATGGGGGACTCGTGCCTCCCGAGGCTCCTTGAGCTTTTTTGAAGCTGCAGCTGGGCTGGGTCTGCTCCTAGGAAAGCCGAAACCCTTCAAGCAATATATTTCATGTGGTGGAAACCAAGTGAACTTCGCAGAGATGCAGCTATGGTCTTAACTGGAAATGCCAGGTATATTAACAAAGAAACCAAGCAAAGAAATTTCTGGACAAAAAGTTAATTAACTAAAAGTTGAGCTTCCAGGGGAAGTTACATAAACATTTGGGGAAAAAAATAAACACGCAGAATATTTCTAAGAGAATTAAGAAGAGCCGTAACAATTTCAGCCTAGAAATGAGAAGCTAATATTGCGAACATAAAGATTTAAGTTCCTTTGCAGTTCATACATTTTATAACAGAAATCCAGACATCTAAAAACCAAAATAAAACACTCCAATAACAATCATAACTCTGACTCTCTCTTTTTCTTCTTTCCTGGCACCCAGACAACGGCTTAGAAATGCATCTCATAACTCGAGCGCGGCGCCGGAAGTGACTTCTATAAAGTGGGATAATTAAGCAAGAGTAACGTGTTATTTTAGAAATTACATCCTCGCCATAACACGCCGGAGGAGGATGCCGGGCGGCCGCGGGCTGGGACCACTGCTCGATGCGCGCTGGCACCCTCGGCGCCCTGGATGGGGGTTACCGGCGGCTGCGGGGAGCTCGCAGCTTACCCGGGGTGGGTTCATGCTTTACGTTCGGAAAGAGGTAGTCTTTAAATTGCATTTAACTCCCAGCTTCTCTGCTGCTGGGGAGGGCGGAGGTCAGAGCACGGCTGCTCCTGGCAGGCTGATTAATCCCGGCTGCGAGGAGCGGGGTTGTGGTGCTCCGGGACGACAAGCACCGACATCTCCCTGTGCCTTAACCTGCTGCACCGAGACCGTATTTTGCATCTTGTAACGCGCATCAGATGTTTTTGGTGCTGTGTGGCTAATAAACCAGCCGCAGCCAATTCCCACTCCCCTGCTTTTTTAGTGCTGGGTCTATTGTCCCTCCTTCCCTCCTTTACATCCCGGTGCTTATTTTTCCCTACTGTTTAGATTAGCTTTAACTTCAGGTGGACGCCAGGCTTTTGTTGAGGAAAAAAAAGCAATCCCACATCAGCCAAATCTAACAACA
>NW_010550208.1:17259-39351 GCF_000687285.1 Phaethon lepturus | reverse complement strand
CTGAGGCAAAGAAGGCATTAAGTACCTCAATGATGCAAATTGTCACAGCATCATTGTCAGCAAAAGAGCAATGACAGTCTGTATGATCTGAGGGCTTTAACTCTAAAAGTCCTGGGCTTTTGCATCTCTGCACCAGGAGCCCTGCCATGAGAATTTAGCACCCTTTGAACTATCCTTGCACATATCATTCACTAACTCATTAACCATTGTTTCTACAATGGATCTGAAAGCTAATATTTCTGCTCTATTATGTATTCCAGTTACACTCATCATTAAAGAGAAATCTGCCTTGCTGGGTACACAGTTTATTTTTCCATCCCCTGTTATTTTAGGTTAGTCACTTCAAAGATCTCTTTGAACTTGGATTTGTGTTAGCTGATGAAACAGAACCTCTCTGCATGCAACTCGGCAAGAATAAAGCACATTAGCAAGTAGACAGGTTTGATCCCAGCAGAAGGTTTGTTTGCAGCTTCTGCTTACAGTGCCGTAGAAAAGTTTCCCTTCTTTCTCAGGGATGGTACTGTTATTTCATTCTCCAATTCATATTTCTGTCAAGTAAGAGTTCTTACAGAAGGCATCTAGTCTGACACAACCACGTTAAAACTACCAAATTATCTGGAATAACAAGTCCTTCAGTGTCTATGTGGGTGTGCAGGCACAGAGGTATTGTTTTAGTGAAAATACCTCAAATGTTTTTTTTTTCTTTTTATGTATTTATGGATATTTGTGCCCTGGGTAGGTTTAATAAAGTGATGACTGAAAAAAATTAAGTTTAATGGTTAATTTAATGTAATTTTAAAATTTGTGAAGTCCTTTTGTTGAATTGCTCTTTTTCTTTCTCAAGAAAGCTGTTATAGTTTCTGGATTATTGGTTCAAATATGATTACTGGCACATCAAGCTAGCAACGGTAACCTTGCTTTTGCCTTTTTCAGCTTTATGAGGACTGTTTGTTAGACTTGTAGACCTTTGGGAAGGCAGAAAAACTGTTCTGTATCTTGACTGCTTTTCTTCTTACCTTAAGATAGGGTGGGGGGACAAGCTGCAAAGGAGCTGGTAGAAATGTGCTGTGGTAGTTATTGTCAGGCAGTATCACTGCAGGGGACCAATAGGAAAGGGGAAAAGAAAAATTCTCTTCAGAAATCACAGGGAGAATGTATCTTATGAATAAGATGGATGGGGATCTCACTATTAAAACCATATTGAAAAGGTAAGCACTTCTTGGTATGTATGAAACAAATGCGAAATTCCCATTAACCAACATGCTAGTTTAGAGAAGGAGTACAGGTGCACCACTACAGTCATAATGATGTTATGGCAAAAAGGAAACACATCCTACATGTAAAGGTAAAGCCAAAGTTTTACTGTTAATATAATTGAAGTCTTATTAATCTAATCCAGGAACGACTATAAATTAATTTAATTCAACATGCTAGTTTAGAGAAGGAGTACAGGTGCACCACTACAGTCATAATGATGTTATGGCAAAAAGGAAACACATCCTACATGTAAAGGTAAAGCCAAAGTTTTACTGTTAATATAATTGAAGTCTTATTAATCTAATCCAGGAACGACTATAAATTAATTTAATTACGGAAGGGAAGGGAAGGGGAAGGGAAGGGAAGGGAAGGGAAGGGGAGACAGATAGCCTCTGCTATCAAACCAGACTTGTACTTCTCTATACTATAACGTTATGTTAGAGTCATAAATAGCTCATCCTACACAGAACAACTACTTGTTACTACTGTCTATATAAAAGCTATGGTCTTACTATAACAAAGTAAAACAAGTTATGCATAGCCACCTGGTTAGAAGAAAAATTGCTAAAGCAAGTAAACCCAAAGTTCTAGATAGGTCAAGAAATATTTAGATAAAGCAAGCATGAAAAGCATTAGTCCTGAGGTCCTGAGACCTCAGTAAAAATACTTCAACACTCAGAGCATGTACAAATTATAAATCAGCCTCTCAAATGTGGGTGCCCAAATTGCTCAGTCTGTGTGTGTTAATTTGATTCTGTTCTTTCAGATGAGTAGTTGCTGTGCAGGAGCAGCTTCACTGCTGGGTGTAAAACCAGATTCACCAATATGTGTGTCTGGGCCAGCCTGGAAATGCTGTTGGGGAACCAGGGACAAAGTTGCCTTCCATGTAGGTAGCTTGTGTGGACCACTCCTCTTGAACAGTGTGTAATGAAGCTGCAGATCCTACCTACCCACAAGCCACTGTCAGGATGGGTGACCTCCAGCAGACATGATGTCCCTGGATCTGCTGAAGAGGGCCCTAATGTCCCCTGCTGTTCTGCAGATGAGACTTGCATATTTCTGAGTTATGAAAAGCAGATGCGAAGTGTAAGGTCAGGTTGGCTCAGGGAGGGGTCAAGGTGGGTCTGGAATTGTTTGTCCCACAGGCAATTTTAGGCAGTAATAATAAGTAAGAGCCCAGATTGTGCCAGTCATATGAGATGCATTGTTTTATTGGCAGATTAACTAGGAAAGAGTGACAAAGCAATATACATTGCATAGGGAATGAGTACCTCCTTGCTCCTGAATTTGGTGTCCAGGCTCTTACTCACAAGTCGAAGGGGACTCACATAACTTGCTGGATGGTTTTTCAGAGTACAATTCACACCTTGATTGTTGAAAGCACCCATTTTATTTTTTTTCCCCCCAATTCAGTGTTATTAACACCCAGTTGACTATATTTACGTGTTCTTGTTCCTGAAGAACCCAAGTGAAATTCTTTTCTGACTATTTTTTAACTTCTTTCTTGAGAAACTTGGTATCTGTGATATACTGTCTTTGTCAGTCACAATACCTCTTATACATTTGCTTGTCATCATCTCATATATACATCTTGTGGTGTCCCATCCACAATAATCAATGGTATGATTAGATTTACATTTCATTGTATGGAGAGAAAATGCGGTACATGACCTCTCTTCCAAGCTGAATTAGGTCTACATACACAGCTGCTGTGAAGTTTTCAAGTGGAACCCTAGAGAATTTCGTATCACATAGTACAAAATGCTCTGAACGTGCAAAGCAGGACCTGAGGTGTCAAGAAGCCTGATTTTTCACATATAGGCATTCACAAGTAGAAATTGTTGTTTTCCAGACATGATGTCCCCAGAAATGTTGATATTTTCTATACTAAACAATTCTTTGTAATAATAGAGATGGCATTAAAATCCTTTAAAAAAACCTGAAACAACAACAAAAAAAACCAAAATTAAAACCCCAAGAAAAAGGTATTTTATTACTCTACTGCACTTGGAATGGTGAAAAAGACAGTTTTACTCCATGAATTTAAAGTTGTGTTAGTGGAACTCTGCCTTTTATGTCTACAAAAATATTCCAATTAAAATTTTTACTGTTGCATCAGGCTGTGATAATTGATCTTTCCACTGTTTTCAAGAAACTGTTCTTCAGTCATTTGATATGGCTGCTCTTCTCCCTAAAAAGTAAGGATGTATTTATTATACGTTATCTGTTTCTTTGTTCATACTTCAAACTGTTATATTACCTATCTGATTGACTTAGTGATCTTTAGAGTAACATGGTTAATATGATAGGAGGAAGAGGGAAAAAAGAACTATAAAGGATTAGGCTGCAGATAGAGATGTTTTGGACTGAATTATAGTCATTCAGGGTCTGGTCCAGGATGACACTCTGTTCTACTTCAGTAAAAGCAGCCCAGTTTATAGTAGTTGTGGACCAGTTGAAGGCGTGGCTGTTTGGGGTTATATCAATGTCTTGCATGATAAAGACAATGAGATGCTGCTATATTGCTGTTTTTCCACCGTTCCATTGAGTGAACATGTCTTGCCATCTGTATTCCCTTGATTCATCAGGGACAGATAGAGACAGAAGAAACGATTTAAGTGAGGAAATAATCATTATGATTCAGTGCATGTATGGTAGTAAGAAATTTCAGTAAGAGTACAAAGGCACAGGTTATTGAAGGAACAGATGCAGACAGGGGAATGGTTCATGCACAAATCGATGACTTGTTGCTAGCTCAGAAACCAGGAGCATGGTTCCAATGACGATGTCAAAACTGTGTGTTGTAATTAATGAAATCCCTTCCATCAGAGAACTGGATTTAAGAGCTTTAGCAGAGGTGCAGTTAGTGTGCAGAAGAACTATGTTTCTTTTTCCTAGTGTTGCTGGAACAAATATTGCTGATTTGGACAGTGATTGGCGGAAATTAGAAAAGGCATATCGGGTTTTAGGCTTATTTCCTGTCATTTAGACTTCTACCTTGTGGTTGAGCAGTGGAGTTAAGCTGTGAAGTAAAAATAAAATTAAAAACATACAGTAGAGAAATAGACTGAAAGCATTTTAGAATTTTCTTAGGGATATATTGCCATCTCTGTTCTACCAGGTGAGGAGTTTTCCCATGCCAGGACCATGCAAGACCTGTGGTTTCCACACTCTAGACAGGAACAAGAAGTATTCCCAGACCGCAGTTAGAGCTATTCCAAGTATGTTGCTTTCTTGCTGTCACACTTTGAAGCCACAGGTCCAAGAAAATCCTCCGCTTGCAGCAGTGCAGGTTCTGGGTAACAGATTCTGACAATGAAAGGTGAATTTTCACTATAGGAGCCAGGTATTGCCTTGATGTCCACAGCTTCCTGTGGTCCTTTTTACTCTCTGTCACCCTCTTGCATTTCATTTTAAAAAAGCACATTTCTCTTCACATTGCTCTTTAACCATCTACTCCTTTTTCAGGCATTAAGGACTGACTTGACAAAGGACTTGGATGCTAGAAAAGGCAAAGAGAGCATCCCTCTCTGCCCAAATGCAATAAGGTGGGCCATGGATTCATTTGCACCACATACAACAGGAAGCAATGTAATCCCCTGGGAGGAGGGAAACTTGATCTCCAGTTAGCACTGTCCCTGATTTGGACCGGGATTTGAAACAACCTTTGCAGAGAGTGAGCAAATCAGAAGTGTGCTTTGGTGGGACTTTCCCAGTACGGTCTAAAGAAGTTGTCCCATTATAATGATGTGAATGGTCATTAGCAGAGGGGCAAGACCCTGCTGTTCCCAGAGAAGCGAGCTAACCAAAATGCTATAGCGTTATTCTCCCTCCATGAATTTGAAGATGGTGAAATTAGGAAGATGCTGGCTGTTGCATTTGCGTTGAGTCTGAAAACTGCAGCCTGGCATCTTGTGGCTTTGCTTTTTTGACTGCTTCCTCTGAACTTGCCTGCAGTTATACATAGTTTAGGAGAAATGTCTCAAGCAGAACAGAGAGGTAAGACATCTGTCTTCATACAAGGCTTATTACTCTTGTTACTGTTCTTCCCATATGTTTGATGTGAATTGATAGAGGAATTAAACAGCAAGAATTAACTGACATAGGAGGATGTCAGAGGATGTCTCTTCTCAGCATCACTGTGGTGCAGTCTGGTTAGTACAGACTCTTCCTCTGATCACCAACAGGCTGAAGTCGTCCTTCCTTTGTGGGTTTTTTTATAACAGAGTGAAGATGCAAGATAGAAGCCAAGACTACATGATTGATTCAGACTCAGACTTAAACTAGCAAGGTGGATTCCTTCCTGATATCTACCTTAGCAACGACTTGTAACCCTCTTCAAACACTAAATAAGCAAAGAGCACTGGATTACAAAGACAAATGTATTTGTGAAAGACCAGGAGGGCACCAGAAATGCTAAATGGTTAAGCTTCATGTTAAGTGATGCCTAACATCACTTGGATAAAATTTAGGGATAAAAATATATACCTTTGGCTGATTCTGTTAGCAATCTTTCCCCTGCTTTAGATCAAAGTAAGGCTGCTCTCCTAACTTTCCTGGCCTTTACACTGATTATCTTCAGTCTCTGTCAGTAGTACCTGTCCTTATTTCCCACTTTTCAGTTTCTTCCACCGATCTCTTTATGCTTTTCTGAAATAAAACAGTTTAGCAGAACCCCAACACTTTTCATCTCCTCTCTGCCATAATTTCTTCAGGATGTAGTTTTCCAGGAGGTACTGGGTTGCCAAGTGTTCAGGGATGACCACCACTGTCTTGTTTGTTTCTTTCTCTACCATGATCAGCTCTTTCAGAATTACCATTATCAGTTTGGCTCTGGTACAATGTATCTGGTTTGTTATCCTTAACCCAGTTATAGGCTGTATTTTCAGTCTGAACCTTTTTAATATTTTCAACCTATCCTGTATCTCCAAATCTTAATTAAGTACTCAGGATTGCTGTATTTCATACTTCAGAGCTGTACTTAAGACAGTTCCTATACTAAGGAGGCCTATATTCTTTATTTTGCTTCTGTAAAACTGAGGGAGTTTAAATAACTCACCTTTTGGGTTGTATTTGTTATATTTCAGTAAGATATGTGCATCATGAAAATACAGAGACTTTGAAAATCAAATCACAAATTTTTGGGTTCTTACTCTTTTACTCCAGCACATACAGCCCTTTTATCCTTTCACCCTTTACTCAGGAGTGAATGCATTCATTATGATAATAATGACACACAACACAGTATCTAAATTGCCTCCATAATGAAACTCATCCCAACAAAATAGGAGCTTATACTATATGCCAGTTCTACTTCTTGTTTCCTATGCTCCTTAAGTACAGACATAAAATCACACAGAAACTTCAACTTCAACTTACACGCACACACGCTCTGAACGGATCCTGACACACTTTTGATTGTTTCATAGCTCAGGTGTGTAACCCTGTAGGCAGCTGGATACATATGGTTATGGGAGCATGGTATCACATTCCCATTTGAGGCCTCAGCCAACATCTATTGTAGCCAAGAGGCATGTTTGCCCTGACTTCAAATGAGACTGATTAATCAGGCACTTAAAATTTTTCCATCAGTGGCTGCCATTTTTAATCTTCTACCTTTACGTGAAGTACAAGTGACTGCTACATTGCTAGCATTCTTGATGTACTTAGAATACCTCTAGAAAATATATCAGAGATACAGCAATTAAAATATTTTTTCTGGGTGGGTGAATATATTTGTCTTCATTAAATGTTCATTTCAAAGTATAACCCAGGGGGAGTTTTTAAATTAACCCTGATATGAGCTTTTATAAAGCAAACACAAGCCTATTCTTTGAATAAAAATTATAATTCACTGAATTTATTTTCACTCTCAGGGAGAGAAAACACATTACTGAAAGGCCAAATGAAGTGCTGGTCACACCAGGGTAGTTTGTCTTGGTAGTATCAACCAATATTCAGCTTTACTCTCCCATACTGTGTAACTGTAGTGACATCCTACTTTTAGTTTAACAAATCTGGGTACTTTTTTTCTATGAGAAAGTCAACAGCACTATGCACAGTGTGATCCTTTGGCTATGGAAAATTTACCTTTAACGAGTTTTTTTTAATGCTCTACTCACCGTAAAACATCTGTCTGTATGTTATATCAAAATGCCCCAGAGTAGTTTTGGGATTTTTTCTGTGTTGTTAAAAAGTATTTCCTAAAGAGCTGTATACAAGGATCTTCGATACCGTCCCTATTATGCTTCCACATCTAACCATGTTTTCTTCTTGATCACAGCTGGGCTATTACATCCTTTGAAGCAAAATTCACTTCACAGCATTTCAGCCCAGTGCCTTGCCCAGGAGTGCATTTGCTGCACAGCTAACTTACACAAATTAGATATTTTGTATATAATCAGTTATATATGAAAAAAAGAACAGCCCAAAACCAGTTGATAGAGGTTTTCAGTGTTTTGTGCTCTGAATTCTCTGAGTAGGTGACTTGTCAGATTAAAATAATAACAGCTTGCAAAACTCTTCACAGCTTGAAGTCTGTGAAAGACAGACTTCCCAGATGTACGAGTTTAAGGCTGGAGATGGATGGATAAATAAAGAAAACTTGGGTTCCCAAGTGCTCCTTGTCACCTCTTCTATTCCTAGTGGTACCCCTACGCCTGTAGCTTGCTGTTTCTTTGGGCTCTTCTAACCAATTTACTGAATGCTTTTAGGTTGCCTTCAGTGCAAATACTGAATGTGATGATCTTTGGCTCCAAAAGAGCCTTGTGTCTAGTGAGGCAAAAATACAGAGTTTGTGTGGTGTATTACAGTACAAAGCAGGGTAAGCTGGTTCCTTCCCTGGCACTCAGGAATATCATCTGTCTTGTGAAAATGGCTCTTTCCTGTGCATTATAAAATGAAGAATTATTGTCGTTCTTGTTCTAGTCAGGCAGGCACAGTAACTAACACTGAAATATTTTCATATCTTTAGTCCTGTCGCATGCTAGAAAACTGAAAAGAGGGCAGCACTGTTATTCCATTTAGGTTTTAATTAAACATATTAAATATGATATATTGTTGGATGGGTTTGGCAAAAAGCTGTCCAATGTCCTTATTTCATAAAGCAGTTCATCTTTTCTTAGTGGTTACATCAACAGCCCGGAGGTTGTGTTCAACTGCATAAAGTGGCCTTTGAATAGAGCTCTTCTGCTCCTGCGTGTCGCAAGAAGTAACTCTTTCCTACCTAGGAGGAAGCACTTACAGTAAATGTTTTCAGGCTCCTTTTTTCCATAAATACTAAGCATCTGTAACCCACTGGTGCGTGTGGGTCACTGATGGCTGTGGATATACCTGTCAATACATGTGAGGGGAAGCCTGTGGCCCCAAAGCTGCCTAGGACCTTCTTCATCTCCAGCCATAAAAGGATGAAGGCCACAAGAATGCCTGTCCCTGCGTGCGAAGGAGCATGTCCCACTCACTCTCAGTGGGGCACATTAATCTTCTGCTCAGAAGAAGCTGTTGGGAATTTCCCTGTGACCCCAAGACCTCCAAAGCCCAGAGGAGCTCCATTTCTGCAGCAGCTGATCTGTGGGGACCTGCAGCTGGGACTCATAGAGCTACAAGGCTGAGCTCCCTGCAGGTCCAGAGGGACAGGTTTAGCACGTATGCCGGCTTCTCTCACCCCTCCCGGTCCAGCCCTGTGAGTTATTGTCCCACAGTGGCACAACTTTAGCAGGAAAAATACTGGATACATCTCACTGTGCTCAGCTCAGAGCCTTTTGGTTAGAGACATCTCCTAGTGGTGGAGAGAGCAGCCAGCCTGGGAAGGGACTTGATTGCTATATAAAAGGGATTCCTCCCTTCTCCTCAGGTAATTAAAAAAAAAAAAGAAAAAAGAGTACTCGCCACTACAGCTTAAAGGGACACTAGTCCAGTTAGTGCATGTGAGAGGGCCTGCAGGGTTGAGGTCCATGGTAGGTTTATGGCTTCATCCATAAATTTGGGATTTAGAACTGGCTGCTAGGGAAAACAACCAGTCTAACCTGGCTCAGGATGTGCAGTTTCCTTTTTCTAAGGAAAAGCCCCAAGGTTTCACCATGGTTCGTGAATCAGGAGAGAAGTCCTCATATTGAGCAAATGAAATAACCATTTACCGTGTGTGTGTGTGTGTGTGTGTCTGTGTGTGTGTGTGTCTGTGTGTGTGTGTGTGTGTGTGTGTCTGGAGTCACGTCCAGTGCCTTCTCCACTGGGTCCTTGCAGCCCAGCTATGCAAGCAGAGTGGTGCCTTCCCTCAACCGCCTGCAGCCGACATAAAGCTCATTAACAGTTTCAGCCTCAGGTAATGAAAACTGTAAATCTGTAACACTCCCCTGCCCAGAACGGAGCTTCACTGGCTGAACAAAATGAATCGGCTCACTGCACTGAGAAATAGTTTAATCCTCCTGCAGTGGGGAGGTGGGGGAATGAACAAATATCTTCAGGGAGCAGGGCTAGCTTGTAGCTCAACAGTGAGGGAAAAAAAGGCTTTTAAAGGAATTTAATTTTCCAACTGTTGTAAGGAAAAGAACCCCACCTTAATATTTAACACTCTTTGTTCAATATTGTTTCTTCTATCAGCAAGAAAGCCTAGCTGTAGCCTATACAGACAGTTTCTCTCTAGCTCTTTATTCTTACAGACCTCCATACCTTCTGACAGGCAAAAGCAGATGTGCTATTTCTAAGATATGCCATGGTCACTGGCCGCAGAGGAGCTCAACATTAGCACATCCTAGCAACGTGAGTTATCAGTAGTAATGACACGGTGTTAGAGTATCCAGTCCTCATTCGAAGAAAGACTGATATAGACTCACACACACTAGAGGCTACAGGGAATGGCAGAAAATAATTTGTGAATTTTTCCCCCATTTCAAAGCTGGGGAGATGGAGTACTTACAGATTTACATAACAGATCATTACGTAGATGGACTATTTTTGATCTATCTAAACGATTGTTATCTCTTGTGATCTGTCATAACCTCTCTGACTTCCCCAGGTGGTAGAAGAAAATGAAATTCAGTAAATTCAGAACTGATCCACATTCACTTGCCTGTTAAGTGCACATTTCTGTATGAACGTGCATATCAACTACTTGAGTATTCCAAAGAAAGCACTGTACAGATCTAATTTTAAGATAACATTTGCGACTAAGCTGGCAATTATTCTGAACTCAAGGAGGATTCCTGGTTTGACTCTCTTTACCGATGCTGTTTGTAGCGATGAGGATGAAGGAACCTTAATGATTTGCAATTCTTTCAAATGAAATTAACAGTAAATGGGCTTAGGAAGTTGTGTAGCTCACTTTCAAATATATGTTAAACTTTTCAGTCGCACACAGGAAATCTACAGGCTTCTCAGATTTTGTTCTGACAAGCCAAATGTAAGATTGAAAAAGGACTGTTTAAAAAATATTTTTAAATTCAGTCATTGATTTATGTAAATTGTAGAAAATTGTAGAAAAGCCATCTGCATGAGAGACAAGCAACAGAAATTTGCAAGGGAAACAAAAGTTTCATTTGATAAAACTTTCCATCATTGTATGGTGGGAAGAAAAAAATTTCCACTAAGATCTCTGAAGCAAAGTGTATTTAAACTGTGCTTACATTGAGTTATTTCTGGTGACTTAAATGTTAGATTATATGTCAAACTAGCAATTCAAGTGTTTATTAGTGATTCAATTATCAGTAATAATAATACTGACTATTTAGTCTACTATTTAGTCTACTTAGTTTTATGTATTCTGCCCTCTTAATACTCAATACCTAATACCAAGTTATAATACATTTAAAGGGATTATTTAAGACAAATATATTTTTAACTAGTTCATTTAAGAATTGCAATAGCAACTGACAAGTATTCCAGAGACATAGCATGAACTCATATCAATGTAAATTTCTTTTAAAAAAATTTTTCAGGAAGTGTGTGTCATATACTACTTCCTCGGTACATGGCGGTGCAAGATCAATGATAAGGAGTTAAAAAGAATATGGAATTGGGTAGTTTGTAAAAGAACTGAACCAGTGCCACCATCTTTCTCTTCCTATTGAAATAGATTGGAATGGATTTTTTTGGATTATATTTATTACTTGAAGATTTATTTCATTTTTTGCTGCGTGGATCAAAGTTTATTAGTCCATTCTGGATTTGAAGTGGGGGTGGGACAGTCATCTGTGCCCTGCTCGGTTAACAAACCTCAGGCCGGGGTTTACCAGCAAAGTTGTCATTGCCTGTAGTCCAAACAGATTTTCTCAGAACAAGATCAAGGATGACTCTCCTATGTTTTATTCCCATGGAAGGTAGACATCTTGAAGCTGTTTTGTCTTGTATTTAGTGGACACCACAGCAAACAATGATTTTGTAGTATAGTATTTGGAATTCCCAGATTTTCAAACTGTAACGGTAACCCCAAATCAACATTTATGTGTTTATATGGGTATATCTTTTGGGTTTATGGGTTTTCACATATTATCCTTATTGTGAGCTTTATCTTTTCTATCAGCTTTTCCAAACCCAAGAAGAGACAATGGTCATATTATTTAAATGAATAATTTCCTTTATAGTTCAGTTGATTCAGCCAAACTTGAGACTCTTTTACCACTTGAGGTCAAGATCTTTCTAGCACAGTGGTTTCAATTTCACCTCTCTTCTTGGCTTTAAGCTTCCACTTCCCCTCTGGTTACCTCTCAGGCTCACTCTATATGAATGATCTTTCACATCCATACCTTCATCTCCCGAGCTACAAAGAAAGTTAAATAAGCTGTGGCATGTCCTCTGTCTGGAAACACCACGAGCCTTTGTTAGTCAGTAAAGACGTTTCACTCCTGAAGCTGTGGCTGTGCAAGATTTACAAAACATAGTTTATAAAGAACAACATATTTGGGGGAAAAAAAACCCAAATGGTGGGGATTCAGAACTTTAGACATAGCTGAAAGGCTGTATTTGGCCCAAATCAAACTCTCCTTTACTTCTACTGCGTCAGGAAAACTTTGCAGATGGTTACTGGAGTTCAAAACATGAGCGTAGGAAAAATAGTCACTACTGGGGTTTGGTATGTGTTTCGCTGCTGTGATGTTCATCACCTCACATCCCTTGCTATGCCCTTGGCCAAAACAATAATCAAGATGTCTGCAAAAGTCATTAAAGTATTGTGAGACTAGTCAGTAAGTTAAAAAACATAAATGTATGGACATAAACAGTTCAGATCTATAGGGCTACAAAATACAGGAATTTGTCTGGACACCATGAACAGATATTTCTGAATCACTCCTGTCTGAAATGTTTATCTTTAGGCATAGAATCATAGAATCGTAGCATCATTGAAGTTGGAAAGGACCTTTAAGATCATAGATTCATAAGAACCCAATAAAGGTTTAAACTATATGATGTATCAAATAAGGGTATTATCGTACATTCTGATCTGAACTCTCCCTTTATTGTTGTTGGGTTTGTATGACTTCAAAGTGAAAAGAAATGGCAGAGAAAGAACATCTCTGGTTTCCAAGAAGATGTGATGTGTCCAGAAAGGTATTTGCTGGATATCTAAAGGAAGTGTTCCTTACAGAACTTCCTTGACGAGGTAGTGATGTTGACTATCAACCTGATACCTTGTTCTCTATACTTCCCAGTCTGGCCTGTCCTGGTTCCTCTGAAATCAGCACCCTTTCTGGAAAAATTAATTTAAAAACATTTACATCCTCCAGCTGCAAATATATAAAGAAAAAGTAGACAAAATAGAGTCACTCATTAACTTCAAGTTGAATCTTCATCCTAATATTGGTTCAATGTTCTCTCTATGCTTCTGTTGGGACACAGAAGATATGAAGGAAAATACCGCATATCAGTGCTTCTGTGCTGTGGGATCCCAACCTCTGGTGCCACTTATTCTGAGTTTTTTAAACTGAAATGCATAAAGGGTTCTTTTTAGCACCTTCTTCTCTCAAGAGTATATCCATCTCTGATATGTAAGACTTTTTAGTCACCATTATACTAGGGCTTCATAAGTACTTTTGATCCTCATGGTACAGCTGCAGGCTCTGCCTTCCAGAGATGTGTAACAGAGGTGCTCTGTAATCCTCAGGTTCTGGGAAATCAGGTGTATTGTCATCCTACCGGGCAAGATGCAGTTGATCTTGGATCCCAAAGATGGGGAAGCTAAGGGGTGCTGGAGAACAGGGAAAACCAGTGGGGGAAGGAAATGAGAATACTGTTAGAAACGCATATATTAAGAAGAATAAGAAATACTGGCTCTGACATTGGTTGGACAGAAATGGGAAAAGTAGTCACATTAGTAAAAATACAGACCACAAACATGTAATTAATAACTATTTCTTCTCTCTGTTTCATGTATTAAAAAGTATATTTGAAGGTACTTAGTATTCTTCTCAGTTACTGCTGGAATGGAAAACAGCTACTATTAAAACCAATTACTTTAAAAAGCAATCTGGAATAACTTGAATGCGAGAGTTTTTAAACAGTCAGCCAAGGAATTATCTTTAATAAGCTTTGGTCTGTAAGGAAGTTTCAGAAGACAGGCAGCATACTGATGTTGGATCAATATTGAAAAATTATATAGAGGAGGCTTGGGTAATTTCAGGACTAAGTAATAGCTTAATAGTCTATATAAGTTAAATAATAAGGTGGCTGATGCCTGACTCAGTTAGTAAAGAATTATAAGGTAAGAAATATAAGTAACAGCAATCAATATTGGTCTATGGGAAACAGGACTGATAACTGCAATGAGGTGTGTCAGAGTCCTTATGACATTTGACTTTGCAGTTTGACCTGGAAACTCAAAGTTAGAGCTTACCATTATGAATAATGGTAATATTTAAATTGAAATAACTGACAAGTTTTCCTGTGTACAGAGGACTGCTACACCTAGTTGCTTGGGTGGTTTCCAGAAGTGTCTGTAGGCTACTCACCTCAAGCAACATCCCATAAATGCTTCTGTGATTCTACTTCTGAAACCTTTGAGGAGCTCATCGTCATCTCCTTCACATTTAAACTAAAAGCAGTTTAGTGTGAAGATTATGGTTTTATTTATGGTTTTCAGAGCGGGAAGAGAATAAAAGTTACTCAGAACAAAGCCATTGGGAAAACCCCCGCCAAAATAAGTAAATAAAATGATACATTTGACAGCGATATGATTGATCAACCCCTGTAAATAGTGGGAGTTTTGCTGATAGTAATGCATATAATCAGTTGTGCCGTCTAAGCAACTCGGAAGAAGTAGATCAAATGCATATCTAACTTGCACTGGAGAAAGAAACAGCCCTGTCCTAATTGGTAACCTACAGGTAACCTCAATTCTGTTAGTATCAGAAAATGCAATGGAGGGAGCAAAAATAGATGCGTGGAGACTTCTTCACTGGAGGTGGATTTTCTTTGATAGATTCACCACAATAATGCTGGAACTTTTGTCTTTATTTGATATGTAACCATCAGTTTAGGTATTTAAACAATTTATCTGTTTCACTGGTTGCAAGCATTCTCTTAGAAAATAGTTTCAATATACAGCATATCTATTTCTTTCAGGTACTTTTCTACATTCTTAGAGTTGCTATGTTTGGCTGTAACATTTTTAGCAGACAGTCTGTTTAGTTTGTGCAAGAAATTAATTATAATATACAAATGGCCAAAAATTAGCTGGCCATGACTTTTGCCAAATTGCCAGCTAATGCTGCCTAATGAGTATTAAAGTAGGTACAAATAGGAAAAAATTAATGGTTTCAGACCTAACTCATAAAGAAAAGCCCAAACAAAATATTTCCTGAAATATATGCATGTGCAGAAAGGAATTTCTCCTGAATTGCAAAGGCTGAATCTTGATTTTTTGTTAATAGTTTATTCACAGAGAGGAAATAATAGAGAATGCTGAAGTAGGCAAAAGAGGTTATGAGAGCTGTGAAGGAAAATTTGAAATCCAGGATGAACTGGTTTGACAGAACTCTAGAGAGGTCATGCAATACAAAGGCCAAATCACAGTTTGGGCTTTTCTGAACTTGACAAATGTTTGGCCGAGAAAATCAACTTGGAGAAGGGTATCATTAATTTGAAAGACTATAAATATATCTGCTAGCTATCCTCTTCAAGCCCTTGAAGAAGCAAAGATAGTTGTTAGAAATTTTGCCCTAATGTTATATAAGGTATCAAACCTTTTTTTTTTTTGAGTGCCATTAAAAGTGACTTGAAAGCTATTTGCCTCTTACTGCTTCTTCGGTTGGACAGGTTATGTGGCAGTCATATCATAAAGTATCACTTCTGTACACTTTTCAAGCTGTAGACTAGGTTTACGCAACTAGGTCACTTATATACTTGAATTTCAGCCAGCCTGCAGAAAGCTGCTGACTTGTTTCACAGAGACCTTTAGTAGGCTGTCTGGCTAAAGGAACGTATAATTAAAATACTGCATTGCAGGTAGTGCAACTAGACCAAAAATTAATTTTTAAAAACACCAGAGCCATTCAGTGGTTTGCTTTCTTAAAAATAAGTAAATCAAAGTTATGGTGATATTAATCATGATGTACCATAAATCTTGGACTGAAAGTTTTTGCATCCACAACGGAGCATTTTTGTCCGAGATGCCCATGGCTTGCTTTCTTGGCTGCCTTGCCTCATGTCCATCTGTTTGGACGGCAGGACTGGCGTACTAGCCTCTCATTCCTTCTTATACTCCACAACATCTGCTGACACTAATAAACCAAGGCAGCATAGCTCAGGAGTGAGGAAAAGAAAATATGACATTTGTTAATTCTGGCATGAGGTTTTCTGATAAATGGAATTACAACAGAATAGATATGGGAAAACTGTTATTATTAAATAATTCTGCTTATTTGCTCTGGAAGAATTAACTGCATGCACTGCTGAGCTTTAGAGTCTGCCTGACCTTAGTGGATGAAAGATCAGAAATGAGGTTTGCAGTTGCTTGGTGGGGCAGCCAACACTGGAATTGTTTGGACTGGATTTATCCACCAAATTATGTTAATTATCTAACTAGGGGACTCATCTGAGGTCTGCAGGTGCAAAGAAAACAGAACCCCTCTCCCCCACAGGTGTCTTCTAATCAGATTATTATTTTTTTCCCTTCCAGTACAGTTCATAGTAGCTCTGGTTCCTACCACTTCACAGGGCTTTGCCCCTCTGGTTCGTCTGTCTTCACATAAATGTCATACAATTCTCTCAAATGCAACAACAGTTCTTCTAGGTTGTCTCCTGTCAATGCAGACAGCCCAGTGACCCAGTCATCTACCTGCTCTTTAAGGAGTGGTAGATTAATCCTGGACTGAGCAAGGTCAATCTGGGGTGTCAGGTGGATGGATAATGATCTTGCAGTGATTGGTGCCTGAAGCAAAAATTAAAGGGGCAAAACCCCCATAAATTGGGGTTGGCATGATATGTCTTGTTTAACCTGGAAGATGACATGATTTAATGATGTCTACATTTTATAAAAACAAGACAATTTGGAAAGAAAATACTTTGAATGTAGCCAAAATATTTCTGGAAATTTTAAAATAGAATTTTGTGAATTTCTCCTTTTTGATTTCCTTTTTTTCAACTTGTTAAAATGTCAGCCTAATTTATGAATAATCTTGTTCCATCCCAAGACTGTATTCATTATCTGAGGAGAAAAGATTTTCCCAGTTTTCCCTTGAAAATAAATACAATAGATAAATGAGTCCGCTTGTAAGATTAAAACCAGCCCGCTAAACAGCCTTACAATCATACCGTAATCTCGTAGGCTGGTCAGAGGCAGCCACTATATCTCTGTACTCATCACCTAAACCAATCGGGATCTGAATAATCTGTTTCTTTGCCAAAGAATCTCAGGAATTTGGTGAAATAATTGAACAACCAATACATTCAGAAAAGATTTCTAGACAGGAAAGAATAATTTCTGGACTGTGATGGCTGTTGGTTGAGGGGTATGTGTAGCCTAAAGAGTTAAAGTTATATCTTGAAATTAAGCTTTGCAGTGCTGGCTCATGGTTTCTGAGCAGTGACCGCTTTCTGCCGCCTGTGCCTGGAGGGGCCCTGCTGTGCTCGTTCGCTGTGAAGAAGAAACGTTGCCAGAGTACCACCACTTCCTCATGACTTTTTAATTTGGCCCTTTAGCCCAGACCGTAAGCCAGTGTCTGAGCTTTAGACTTCCTAAATCAACAAATGAGCATTGCCAGCTTCCAAAAGACAAACCTCTGACACCCTGGGGTCCGGTTTTTAATGCCTGCTATGATGGTGGGGGGACCTCAGCTCTCAAGGATGTCAGTGAGGACATCATTAGGAAGCCTCCAAAGGGCTTAATGATTGGAAAAAAGGGGCCTATGAAACACTAGTGAATGAGTAACATCAAGGACACCTGTTTGGCTTTGTGTATGCAGACAGACTAAACTACTCTTGATAGCCACATAGTGCCTTGAAATGGCTTCACTGTCACTTAAATTTTGGGTCTATAGTTTGAGCTCTGGCCCTCTGGGAGCAATGCTCCAGTAATCAAAACTAAGGGTTCTGGCACTACCCTGTACAGGTGTAAAAAAATCCCAAACCATTTATAATGTCAGTCCTGAGCAGGAGTGCTCACTCGGTGTTCCTAGGAAAGACAGGAAAGAGATGTGGCTGTGTATCAGCTGATGACAGGGAGCAAGCTATGGAAATTGTTCCCAGTATCATCCCTATCCCTCCTTGCTCTTCCGGAGCCTAAAGCCAGGCAGAGGCTGCAAATGCTTCGGGGAGCTCAGTCCCGTACCGAGTGAATCCATGATCTGCAGTAAGGTTGGAGGTTGTATTTTTTTCCCCAGATATTTGATCTCTTTTACTTTTAGAAGACCAGCAGGAAGAATTTTCAGCAATTTATCATGGGAGTAGAAGTGGGAGAGAAAACAAGTTAACACTGCAGCATCATTTGTGTGTAGCAACACACAGTTTAAGTTGACCTAAAAGGTGCTGGTATTGTTTTGCCCTTCCTACTCTAGCCTAGACATGCGCTGGGTTTCAGCTGATCCCAGTATGAGCTAGACTGGGGAGATCTGGGAGCTGAAAAATTAACCCAGAAAAAACCAAATGAACAAACTACCCAAACAAACAAAAAAGAAGAACTTTCTGCTAGTTGTGCAGATCAAGGTCAGGAGCAGAACCGCCAGTGCCAACACAAGGGAGGAGATCGACGGCTCGAGGGGAACAGCATCACTAACTCAGGCTGGCTCGCGCCGGCATGCTATCGCCGTCCTAAGGCTGGAAACTAGACCAGTGTGCAGGACTTCCAGCAAGAGAGAGACTGAGGTGGCTTGCTTGGAGGCAGCTGCCTGGGCAGACAACGAGATAGTGGCTGTTAGAGGAAACAAAGATTTACACGTGTCATGGCAAGTTCCAGGCTCAGAATTTCCTAGTTATTTGCTCTTTCCTCCTACTGTTACAGAGCTCCTTGTAGCCTCCAGGAAAGTTATGGCAGTATTTTAATGGAGAATTTCAAAGGAATAAATTAGCAACAGAACTATGACTGGCATTTCCACACTGAGATGCCATGAACTCTGGTCTCCCATTAGCGAAAACTTCAAGTGAAACCGATTTTTTTTTTTTTAAATAGTTTAGAAAGCTTGTTTTCATTTCCAGTTCATACTTATTCATGATCAATTTAAGCTCATCTTTTTCTTCCATCATTATCCTTAAGCTTAAATAACTTTCCTGCCTGGTCTTTACTTCATTTATGAGATAACATTTTACCCCTTGCAGCTATGGTTTTACAAGGTTAAACAAACTCTGCTGATTTCTCTCAGAAATTAGCTGCCAGTTACTCTGATCATATTAATATCTTTTTCTGCCTTATACTTATTTCAGTTCATCTTTCTTCAACATCAGGGGCCAGGATTACACGTGGTGTAACTAATGAATTTTACCAGTGCCTTGTAAAATGGCATTAATAACTCTCTGTCTCTATGGAAAATACTTTGCCTGATATATTTTAGAATTACAATTGTCTTTTTCATGTCTGCATCACATTGATAGCTCATAGTCATCTCATGATTGACTGATACACCTACCTCTTTCTCATTCATTGTCACTTACAGACAGGAAGCTCATAGTCTGTGGCAAAAAATCCTTGTTTCTCTTCCGTATGGACATGACCATGACGTTTTTAATATTACTCTCATTTTCAAGGTCATATAGTTTTTCTGTACATCACTCCACTCCTTCACCATGTTGACTATACTTCCCATCTTGTGTCCTTTGCAAATTACACTTTTTTTGTTGGATTTTTTTCAGGTGAAGAAAACCCTATTTTTTTAAAAAAGGTATTTTTAAGCAAGAAAGTTCTATGCCTCTGAGTGAAGAAATACCATGAGAGCTGAACTAACCTGAAATATAAAATTGTGCATGTCTTTTTATGTGCTAGGTTTACCTATAAAGACTTAAATCTGCAGTTCTGGTTTCTAAATCTTTAAAATTAAAATTTTCAGCTGTTTGTAATTCATGAAAAAGAATGATGTGAAAAGCTATGGGAAGGATTGCTTTAACAGAAGCTTACTGTTAATTACAGCTTCCCACTTCTAATAAAGAATCTTATATCTTTTAAGATTACTTAAATCTCACTTGTGAATGGCAACATCAGATTATCAAAGACATTAGCCTGAAAAATTTCTATTAACTCTGATGGAAAAAAAACAACTTTAAAACAAGTTAACATACCTTATTATTTCTAATGAGAGTTAGGGTCTCTAATTCCATGGTAATTCCATGCTAGATAATTGAGTGTTTTCGTTGTTTGACTAGATTGAGCTTGTAAGGGAGTAACTCTCTAATGCTAATGTTTGTACTTCATGCAGCTTAGTACTGTATTTTATGTCTTCAGTACTTTTTGATAATAATATACCATTTTTAGCTCTGTGATAAAATATTGTCTACAATTTACATTGAAATATGTAGTGAAAAAAAGAAAGAAACCTCTTGCGCTGCATCCATATTGATAAGTTTCTAAGAAGTACAAGTGATTTTAGACCACTTTATGTCGAGGATGCAGTCTTTAGTGGGGGTTTCTGACTCAGAAAGCGCACTAGATCCTTGAGAGATCAGGTTTTATTTACTTTGTTTCTCCTTCCTAGGGTTACTTAACTCACAGTTATTTTCCCCAAGTGGAAAAAGAGGTTTTACCCAATGGCCAGTTCCACCACACCCCTGGAACTGAGCCTTGGACTGGGGACTGGATGCTGAGCAGATATGTTTCAGCCAGGGTAAGCCCATTGCGATGATGCTGCCCCAGCTTTCTGCATCTGGAGCTTGCTCGTCAGAAGGAGCTTGCTGTCAGTCTGTGGGGCTCTTGCAGACCCTTCAGGAAACTGGATTGGGGTCAGCTGTGCCAAATCCTTCACCATCTGTCACCTAGTCCTTGCCCTGATTGCTTGCTGCCAGGCCTGGACTTGCTCGTTTGTCTCCAGTAGGTACATATATTGATTGAGTTTCCTCCTTCCTGTAGAGAAAGATGTTGTGTGGGTTGTTGGTAGAAGCTTTGCCTCTTGTGATGAGGGGCTTGTTAATGCTGTGTGAGCTGGTGAGGAGATGTTTGATAGAGATGGGATGAGGCCAAATTTATTTGAGGAAGGGAAAAGCTTTTCCTCCATGATAGTGAGTGGGGAAAAGTCACTGCGATTACAAATGAACCCGTTGTTGCCATTAGAGGGAGGGGGAATGGGTTGTTCAGGCTAGCAGCACTCTGCTGGGAAGAGGTGCACACAGAATCAGGTCTTCCTTCTCCTGTCTCTTATGTATTAAAAATGCTCTCTGTAAGGTCCAATTCAATTGCAAATCATTTTGCTTTGTACCCTAGTAACTGTCTCTTAACTCTTTAAAATTAGGTCATTACTCCTTTTGTATAGGCTGTCCTGTATTCTCAACAATTGCCATCGCAAGAAGGAGAGTTTGGAGCCAATCATTAATATTTCTTATACTGTTTTCCTGGATGCAAAGAATTTCCTTAGCTACTAGACTAACACTTTTTTTTTTTTTTAAATCTAAGTGAGAAAGTAAGATCATGATAAAATACAACAAAAGAAGTAACACTGAGGAACAAGATACCACAATACTTGCAATGCAAGTAGATACCAAAGCAAACTCCCATATGACAAATGTGTCAAAAAAACTTTCTCAGTCTGCGGACACCAGTTTCTGCTCTAGGACTTCTACTATTGTCATAATGATTCTGTTTGACTTCTTGCTGAGATGTTTTTAACAGTAACCTCTGCTTTTATGGAGGTAATCATACACTAAGTGAACACAATAACACACTTGGCTACTTTGCAGGCAAAAACAGTGCTTCTGAAACAAGTTCATGCTGTAACTGTGTATGTGAAGTGGCAGATTCCTGGGGTGGCAATTTTGGTGGGCATACCACGGTGTAATAACAAAACTGGCAGCCTATGGCAGTCATGTGGCCACCTCAGCTTTCCTGTCAAAGACTGCAGTATGAGGGGTAAGATACATACTTTGCCAAGGGCTGCAGAGATATTAACCAGTAGGACAAAAATATGAGGTCTGGCATCACAGGATGTATTCTCTAGTCACTGCTGCCTCTTCTGTCTGTTCCCGTCTCTCCCTAGCCTCTGCTAAGGCTAGGTCCTGTTTTCCTTACATATCCTGTCCTGGTCCTTTCTCCTTAGATTTTTTTTGTCCCAATCCTTTTTCCCAGTCACTCCTAGTTCCCCGACATGGGAACTCTTCTAAATACTGTACTTTCCTACTCTTACTTCATATCCAAAGAGGCAGTCACTATTGCAGCTATCTGAATTTCTTGTGTAAGTAATCTTTCCTCTTTCTAGACTCACAGTTCATCTTTCC
>NW_010550208.1:12696-17228 GCF_000687285.1 Phaethon lepturus | reverse complement strand
CTAGATGTACAGAAGACCAAACTAAACAATTTAATTGTCTCTCGTGGCTTAACTCTGTACATGAATCTCATTCTCATCACTGACTTGTCAATAAAATTTCACACTTGATTACTAATATTTTGTTTCACAAGGCATAAAGACAGAACTCCTCCTTTGCTCTCATGAGAAAGAAGGCACTGCCTATAAAGCAAAGTTAGCTCATGGAGAAGCACAAAATATTTTTGGCATGTCCCCATCAGTAAGATTTGGATGACATTTGAAAGTCCCTGCTGCTGAGATTAATTGGCCAATGTTCCTGGAAGGTTATCATTGGCACCTTCATTTTCAGTCCAGCATCCTCATATGAGATAAGGTTGAGTAACCCGTACTGCAGCGGGCAAACACTCCTTTCAATTCCTCCTTGAACTAGCCGATTTTGCGTACAGCGACGAACTTTGCAAGAAGAGCCTGAGCCCTTGTGTATGTTTAACGATGTTCTAACATCTGTCAGTCGCTCAGTTTCCAAAGGGGCACCTCTTCACCTCAGGAGTGCTCTCGCCAGCACTCAGACCCGTCATCGTCACTCTGCACGCGCGCTCCGAACAAAGGCGCTCTGCCGTCTCGCTCCGACGTCTAATGGGAATGATTGCTCTCCTACCAACGTGGAAGCATTGCTAAGCAGCACCAAGGCAGCAATTACAGATATGAAGGCAGAGATTTCCCTGCTGATGCTGTGAGGAGGCAGCAACCGGTGCGTAAGGAGCTCGGCTCAACCCTGTGCAGGTGAGGCACAGATCAGTCATTCTGTATTTGTTGAAAAATTCCTTGAGGACTTACCTTTTTTCTAGTCTTGCATCCAGTCATCTTTCTGACCTGAATTTCCCTGATTTTGCATTTCCTTAATTTCTGGCACCTGCAGGTGAGGTGGTGGGGACTTTTCTGGGTTTTTATCGGGGAGAGGACAGACAGACCTGACAGGCTGTGGAAGACGTTTTCAAAACAGCTGAGGCCCAGCTAATGCCTTGTGCTCTGGCCAGCCACTGCCTTATACTTAAGTATTAGAGGAGATGAACTACGGGAAATCATTTTGGAAAATGGACTAATAAATATCAGGACTGCTCTAAGGTCATACAGATTCTCAACTGAAATGGCCAGAGTCTAACCTGGCCCAAGGTTTGGCCAGTTCAGCTGTCTGGTCCAAGGCCTGACCTGATACAGCTGAGCCCTGCGATTTTTGGCCGACTCTTACTGAGAAAGTTGTCAAGGTGTGATGAAGTTTGTGAGCTGTGGATGCACACACTAAAAAAGGTCAAAAGCAAAGACCGAAGTGGAAGCGCTGAGACAGTAAAAATTAGCAGCTTAAGAATCCAAAAGGAAAAATACCACATGAGATGATATAAAACCCTAAGGGAGATGCGGAGACTCCAAAGACGCAAATTCAGCGGGGTGCGGAGGAGCAGGGCAAGGTGCAACGGAGGGTGACTGCCGCCCTGCCCGGCTGCCCGCTCAGCAGCGGTTCACCAGGGGCTGCGCCGGGGTGGGGGTCTAGCGACGCTTAGCCGTGTAACACCTCGCTCCTGGCTGGCTGTTCTGTTTATCCGACAGCAAACAGCTGCTTTTCACCCCAGAACTGCATTAACTTTCCCTGCCGAATCTCTTCGCGTGGTGAAAAAGATGCTTCTCCTCCCCCAGATGTGACCAAGTGATGGCTGTTCACGACAGGGTTTTTAGCAGAGGGTGAAATAGAAACGTAAATAATTTCCCTGGACTGCCAGGTTATGAATCCTGGATTATTTATTTTTATTTTTTTTAGAATGTTTGAGGCATGAGGATATAAACCCGATTCAGCCTGAAGACAGGACACTGTCCAACCTCCGATGCAGCTCAGAATTTAGGTGACGCGCTGCTGCTCACAGCCTCGCAGCCGCAGACAAAGGTGCTTCATCCACACGCCGAGGCGGATTTAGCCTTGTCTCATGGTCCAGCTGGAGCAGGGTCCGATACGTCTGATAACAGAGGCCTGTCTCTGTTCTGACACTGATAACAGCCATACCCCTGCCTAATCCTGAGAAACATATTCTAACGCCTCTATCCCCCCCCCCAATCTCTCTTTTCTATTTCTTTTTTTGCCAGTTTTGTTGGGGGTGGGGGTGAGGGAGTAAAGGCGGAGGGTCATGATGACAAGCTTAGCAGTTTTGTAAGTAAATAGAAACTCTGGTATCAGAGTTACACTCTGCTATTTAAAAAAGTACGTACAACAGTGAGGACAGATTTGAAATCTGTAATTTTCCTGGATGTGGAAACAAATAACTGTTTTCATGGTGCATAACTTCTGTTAAGAACCTGATGTTTCAACCATAAAAAAGTAATAAAGCCTTGTGCTAGTAAAAGGATATGCCATGTCACATGTAACCAGCTCACACACTATAACAGTGACGCTAGTGACACTCATTTCTACACTGCATTTGTAGATTGCATTTAATAGGAAGCAGTACTCATCTGCTAGACTCAAGGTTTTAAGGCCGTAATAGGTGTGTTTTAATTTCTGGACAAATATGAGTCTAATTTGTTCTCTAAGCAAGAAAAAATGTGCTGTGTTATATTAAGTGTTGACACTTTTATAATGTAATCTTCTTAAAGAAAATTTCCTACAATGCTTCTTCTCAACAAAGTGACCCAAAAATATAACTAGCTTGCTGGGGTAGACAATGCTTTACAAAATCTTACGTCAGAAGAGGTGGTATTGTGCTAACAGAATTGGAGGTTGGACGTGGAGGATAGGTGAAAACTGAAGAAGGAAGGATTTCTGACAGCAGTTTAGCCCAGACCATAATTTGGAGCAAAATGATGCGTGGTCAAGTTTCTCACTTCAGCCAAGGACTTGCTGTATGACACTGGGCAAGTCTCTTAACCTCTCTGAGGTGGATTGATGCCACCTAGTTTTCAGTTGCCTACGAAACCTAACATCCTAGGCTTCCTGTATGGCCAGTGAAGAGAGTACGGGACCACCAAAGGGCAGTGCAACCTGCTTATCTCAGGAGGTGCTCCATGGAGCTGTGGCGTTTGGATTTATAACGCTGCAGTTCTTAACACGCAACTGGATGGGCTGAATCTTTCCCTCTGTCACTTCCCTGTCTATCCGTACAGATATTTTAATTCTATGTTTTTATTCTCTGTCACATTTATTTAGCTCACCAGCTATCTGATGTTAGGACTGTTAGCCCTTCTCCTCTTCCACTCTTAAAGCAATAGGATGCTGAAATGCACTGAAGCTGCGGGCACTATGCTAATGCAAATACCTGTACACTGTAATACTTATATTATATATATACACACACACACTATATATATAATACTTACATTATACATATATACACACTATATATATAATACTCATATATGTATATACGTACTTGTATAGTAGCTAAAAGACAAAAATCCCAGCTTTTTCTAGTCATAGTCATATTTTTACCACTGTCTGTTGACTATTCTATTAACTGGAAAGGTAATGATCCTGTTCAGTGCAGTCTTATCTCTTAAATCGAAATAAAGAAGCAAAAACTCTTGCAACTCTGAGCAGCTTTTTCTATCAATTAGTTAACTCTCAGCAAGTCATATCTGCTAAGGAGATATTAATAGTAGTGATCAAAGAGAGAGATCACAAATGCCAAAATTTCCAGCTGAAGACATAATTACTCTAAAAAGCTTTTTATGTAACTTTTTGCTGCATCTGCTGGAATTTATGAATCACAAAAGAGAAACTAATCATCCCAAGGAAGAAAGGAAAATTCACAGGCCTTCTTAAATTTTATGCAAACAGAATGTTTGTTATGGTTTGCTAAAATATAGATTTTTTTTTTTAATTAAGTGGCTTGTAAAATTGGTGGAACTAAAGTAAGGCCACATTTACAGTATTCAGGGGACAAACATACAGCACCCCAGAAAGAAGTGGTGACCGACTACTGGCTTGCCTACAAGTTGCCATAGAAACAGGACCACCTTCCTTCAAAATGGATGGTGTTGAACATTCAATATTTAGATGATATCTTTGATATTGCAAGTAATAGAAGGTCAAAAGGGACCTTTCCTTCATCTTATCTGGACACTGAATTTCTCCTCATATGCCCCTTATTCAACAACTGACTTGTGTTTGTCTGAAGTATATCCTCCGGAAAGGCATCTTGTATTGATCTGATGGCAGAAAGTGAACCTGGTGTTAAAAATGCGTGCCTAATATCTTGTCTGAATTGGAGTCTGACTTCAGTTTAGCCGGTGGTTCTTGTTGCGCATTTCTCCCTAGATTAGATATCCTCTAGTGCCAGTGAGGGTTCCCTATCGGCTGCAGTCAAGGAACCTTCCAAACTTCCCTTTCTTAAACCTTATCTCCTGCAGCAAGATGTTTATCTAGCCTTTAAATAATTTCTGTGGATTGCTTCTGATGTTGAAGAAAAGTAGGCTGTAAGGTGGGACCGAGAAGTTAATCTTTGCCCTATCTGTTTTTCGTGCGTGCAAACTGAAAGCGGGGGAAATCCAGTATCACTGGCCGCGTGTTG
>NW_010550208.1:0-12665 GCF_000687285.1 Phaethon lepturus | reverse complement strand
GAGCGGTTAATGATTATATGACAAATGCAGTAAGAAATGTTGATGATGGGGGGTTTGGGGCCGTTTCAGCTCTAAGTGCTTTCAGGGGAACTGTAATTATGATCTTCCTTTGAAGCTGCTCGGTGAGTCCCCATCACTCCGGCTCCCGGCTTGCCACCCAACGCTCTGCTCAGCCTCATCGTGCTCCTCTTCTTTCACCCAACGTGTGCCTCAGAAACGCAAGAGCAGTAACTCTGGCAGTGCCCTGCGGAGGTGGGCATGGGGCAGCCATCGCGATGTCCGTATCTATGTGTTAGCTTACAGTACTGGGATTTACGCCTAAAAGTGACGCTACACCAAGGAAGTAGGTTTGTGAAAAATTTAGCTGGAGTGCCTCTAAAAGGCTCTGTGACCTGGATTTTGCCTCTGTGTCTGCTCCTGCAGCTTCAGAAGATTAGTGTTATGGTATGCATTATTATTAGGCCCAAGTGTCTAATATGTCTAAAGTTAATATAGCAAGTGTGTGTATTGCTGGAAAATTTAGCCACATTAAAATATTTCACACATTCAAGGTTTTCAATATTTTAAGGAAAATGGCTGCAGTTTTGGACATTTCTTTCTTTTTAGAAAACAAGAAGCGTTGTAATATGTTTGGAGCTAGTAAAATTTTTTCAGCTTTACAATATGACAAAAATGTGAAGAGAAAATTAGCCGGGGTCTGCCTCCCCTATTTTTTTTTTTTAATTTCCATCCTATTAAAAGTGCATTGCACGTAGAAGTTTCATTATTGCTTTCAGTTCTGTTGTATTTAATACCATAGCCTCATTTTTCCTCATCAGATTGTAGAGGCCAAACTGGACTGGACTGCAGACAACAAGACGTTGATTTTTTTAATGTGATTTTTATGCCTCGAAATACAATCATACATTTTAACTGAACTGCACTTACCTAAATTAATCAGAACGACTGATACATAAAAAAACCCAAAACACAACAAGTAATAAGAAAATGACCATGTTAACCCAGAAAAACTGTTCTGAAAATTGTATTTACCAACTTCATTTCTTCTGTTCAACGGCAGCTCAGATGGCATCTAAGACAGCTCTAGATTATGTAGATTATGTTTTGGCTCGATCCTCCATGCTTGTTCTTTGCATATCAAGGATAGCGGGAAAATTAGCAATGGGATGCTTTGGAAGGCTGCCCGTCTCCCCATCTTGCTGAGCATGGGGAAATGCTAGAAGCATCTTTTTCACCAGGAAAGCTGAAGCTTTTCCCAGGAGTACACTCATATGCTTGCCATGTACTTACAGAAATGAAACATTTTTACTGGCTTGGGAAAAAACCCCAAATTAATATGTAACTATAACCGCTTCTGTGTTGAGAGCTCATATTTACTTTCAGAGAGCTTTTCTTGTTGCATTAGGGGAAAAAATATGCGTGGAGCTCCCTTTTTCAAATATGAGTTTTCCAGTGAGTACAAAGGGCTATGAGAATATTAGCATACTAGCTAATTAAGATTATTTTGCATTCTTAATATTTAGATATGCGTGAGGGACCTATACAGGGAATTTGAATAATCAGGTATTTTAAAGGAGAGTAAGCCTTAAGAACATCAGAAATTAAAAGATTTAAGTCTTTTTGCAAACATGCATATTTCAAGAATATTGTGAGAAGCTGTTGTCCTCAAGAGGTAACGATAACCACGTATCCTCCTGAGGTTGTGCTGGCGTTTGCTGCCTAACTGAGGAAGTTAAAAGCTGTAACTCTGCATCACTTAATGATCAGCACTGATGGAGCTCAGAAGGGAATTTGAATTCCAGCTGGATGTAATTATCATTATTATTATTAGTTTATGTTCACATGCCTTCTCAGGCAGGGATCTCATTGTTTAGCTTGAAATTTTCTTCAGTCTCATTATAACGCAAATACCAAAGCAATCCAAAGAGTCATGCACTAATTTGGGGAATTTTGCTTTCCCAGTATCTACAGTCATCAGAAACAAAACTTGCAAAAAACAAAAAAGAAAAGAAAGATGTACATAATATAGGGCAGAGGACTCCATCCCACCCCACCAGCAAAGCGAAGCACGTTATACCATTAGGCTCAGCTGCTGTTTCTGTGAAGTTATGCTGTTTAAAATGGCCCTCACCTTAAAATGCAGTGGTGTTCAAACAAAGCAGTCCACCATGAGCCCAGAAGCACGTTAGTGACTGCTGTCTCTGTCAGTGTAAATAAATGCCCTTCTTTCTTCAGTGAACCCAAATCGCTCTCCTTGTTCCAGGCTCTTTGGTGCACTAAGACTCATTTGCCGCATTGCAAGTGTAAAAATCTCGTAAGCCGGCAGCATTGTGATTGCTCTGTTAATTAAGTACAATCAGTCCTGCTGTCAAACCACCATAAAAATGTAGACATCTCCATGCTTCATACCGGTGTGATTTAAGGGGCTGGAAAGTATTTGCTGTATACATAGTGTAGATACGTGTATCACAGAAAGTAGCTATATAAGCATGTATATATGAGGGTACGTAAAACACATACTCATATATAAATAATTTTTGTTTATCTGGAACTAATGTGACAAAAACTGCAGCAAATTGTATCCTGCAGATTTAAATGTCATTCACTTTGTTGTACTCCACAGTATCTCAAATAACCGTGGATTCAGAGGCAATTCATCCTTCCACCTGCAGTGTTGCCAGGGAGAGACATCACTCAGAGCCGCTTCGTTGCCTCATAAAGTTCATTGCTCTTAACTACGAGCAGTGGCTAGTCTGGACAATCTGTAAAATGAGTATTTCCTTTGCAGTTGCCCCACAATACGGAGGACTTCTTCAGGAAATCTGTGAAGGAAATAATTTTCTTCATATTTTCAAGCAGAAGGTAATTAAAATGCTGATATTTACCCTGTTTGAAATTGAAGAAGAAAGCTTAAATCTCACAAATAGTTTTCAACCGGAAATCCAAAGGAAAAGTAAACTGATCTCATACAAACGTAAGGCTTTAATGTTTAAAAAACTCTGACTTGTGTGCTTATATTTAATTTCATTTAAAAATATTGTTTTCAAGAAGGGATTCATTTAGAAAATGTGAAATAATGTATGTCCGAGATGTTAAAATTGGTTGAAACTGATCGTAGTCTACAAGAAGTTTCAGCTTTAAAAACTGATCAGTTGGCGGGGAAAAAGATACTTTTTTCCTTTAAAGTTATTATTTTGAAAAAAAAAAAAACCAAACAACAAAAAACCGTCCTGCAAAAAGAAGGTCCTAGTTCATCGTCTGGCTCTGCTCTGTGAGTCCAGCACCAGTACGCAGCCGGGAATCCCAGCCCCGAACCGGCTCCTGCGTCTTCGACGCGCGTGACTCTGGTGTTGGTTTGTTTTTTAGCGCTCGTAGAGGAGGAAGGAGTCACGGTGGCGGTACCAGCACCGCCAGGACACAAAGGAAATGAGGCGAAGGTAAGCTGAGACCAGATCCACGTTTTCCAGCTCTTCCGCGGAGCTCGTGGCGCAGGCGGGGGAGGACGGGCAGGGAGAGGGGCTGGGTGCCCGCCGCCGCGCGCGGGGCAGCGGGGCCTGAGAAAGCGCCTGGCTCTGCGGCTGCTTTTCCTCCCAGAGGGAAAAAAAAAGCAACCTCCTCTGTCTGTCCCCCCCAAGTCTGCTCATCGCCTCTCCTCGACGTGGAGCGTTGGCTGAGCAGGGCGTGCTCCAGCCTCTGTGCTTTCTTCCCAGCCCCTAAACGCGTTTAAGCTCTTCTCTGCTGACTGTCACAGCAAACGATTATAGCGATTTATAACCTGTTTCTTTAGCCCTTGAGCTGTAACTGCTTATTTCCTCCTATGCAGCTATGATATCACTCAGTGGTTCTCAAAAAACGCCCTTGCCAGGCCGCGTGCGCTGTGCAGCGTGGTCCTCCCGCGTGAGACTCGGTCATCGCCATTTTATCGCTCACATCCCAAGGCTCAGTGAAGAGGTGTCTTCTAATTCCCGGAGAGGTGACTTGCCACTGTAACTCCGGGACCCTAATGCTACACTTCGTCCGGCAGCCAGCACTCAGCAGAGCACTCTGGGGACGGGGAAGGGAGAGGTGGGGAAAGCAAACGTGAAGGGTGACATCACCGTGAGGCTGTTAATCACAATGATTAGCATGAAAATCTTGTTTGACAGCAACCCTGCCCCTCCTCCAAACTGACGATAGTTGTACAAGTGCATGGGTGGGGGTAAAGTAATTTAGAATATAATTTTTAATGCCAATTCTTTTTTATTAATATGCCAAGTGTGGACCCTAGGAAGGGCTTTATGAACACGGTGAGTTAAGGCGTATGTGCTGTATTTCTCATGATAAAAGTACTATATGGTGGCAGTCTTAGAAGGACAGTGACCTGTGAGAAAACCCCTCATGCTGGATGGACTCAGTTCAGTAATGGGAAGGTGCCTGTGGAAAAGCTCCAGGGGAAGCTGAAGATACAAACCTTTGAGCAGTGGGGAGGATGAAGCAGCCCGTTCTCTGCCCGGTTTAGGAATGAGCACTGCGTGACGGAGCTGCCTGGCTGATGGACAAAACAAGTAGGAAAAGAGGCTCGGGCAGGGAAAGGTGCAAGCAGCAACGGGCTTCCAAGTTGTGCAAGGGCAGGAAGAATGATCCACCATTACTAAAGCAGCAGGACTTTGTTCTTCCTTGGTGTCTTCTCTTGGTTTCAGTGCTTGTGATCAAGAACTAAACCCTGGGTGGAGCTTGAATATAGCTTGTTTGCATTTTAAGCTGGCCTAGAGTTTGAGTCTGAGACATATCCAAAGCACGTTACATTTTGAAAGGAACAAATCCAAACAAATGATGCAAAAGACATTGGGCATTTAAAGTCCAGAGCTAGAAAGACTGAAAAATACTCTTGCTATATTGCAAGTGGTTCTTTGGGGCTAGTATAGTAAATCACTATATAAGGAGAAAGAACTTCAAATAATTTTTACTCTATGTCCCTTACAAGGGACAGGAAAATGGGAATCAGCCAGAGAATAAACTGTCATTGGTTCCAGACATAAGGAAAGCATGTTGAAATTCTTGAGTTGATATATATATATATTTAAAAAAAAAGGTTTTTCTAATGATGCAAGAGCTTTGTTAGGATTTGGAGGAACTAAGGGAGATGCTGTATAACCATATGTTGTTTCATATAACAAGTTTTTTTATATTGTCATTAAAATATTGTCATGTCCTTTCTATGTTCACACATTCCTCTTATAATTTTGAACTAACTCAAATATTTGAACACACCTCAAATAGTTTCTCAGTTATAGTTTATTTGCTTTCTGTGCCCGTGTCTTTCCCTGAACGACTCCTTACTGAAGCTTTGCACCAAACTCCACATGTAGTAAAAAGCCTGATTTCCTCCTACCACCCACTCATTACTCATCTGAGGAGGTGCTGAATTGTTGAGGTGACAGCTATATCTGACCACGACCAAACGGTCTGTCTGTGCCGCCAGAAAGGTAATGTACCATGCTTTGGGATTCCGTTACCAAGCTGAAAGGGCAAGACCTGATGTCCTTCAAACTTAATTAAAAAAAAAAAAAAGAAAAAAGAAAACCACCAAAAAAACCCACGAACAAAAAAGCCCCCCAACCTCCCCTTCCAGCTTGACTTTATGGCAAGATGAGAATTGAGCAAGGAAACGTAGACGTGCCCCCCGCAAAAGCAGCGTGTAAAATCAGGTTATCTTTATCTGGAGACTGCAGAGCTGGCTGCTGGCGGTATTTAAGCAGGATTGTTTCACAGCTGGGTGCAATACACCCAGAGGAGGACTGTTCTTTCCTCCTCCTCTCGCCAGCCCCAGGTTTTCCCTCTGCTTCCCCAGTTGCCGTTGTGCACCTTCAGATCAGCACGTTTATTTATCACAGACTTAAATGACATACCTAACCAGAGACATCAAACCCCATCATTACTCCTGCTTTCAATTGCCCAGTTTATATTTCAGAGCTGATTTATGATACTTGCCTGCCTCACTGCCTGTGTGCCCCAAGCAATTTATTCCGTAATTCCCTTCTTGTAAAGAAGTTATGCCTGGATTGCTCACAAGTTAGTTCTTCTGTGGCGGCACTCCATGCCCTGGTACTTTTTGGTCATTCACCATTTCAAATAGCTCAAAGGCAAACTGTGATACAGGATTTTGATTATAATGTCCTGAGTTACTCAGTGAAGTTAAACTGGAGAGGGAAAAAAAGAAGACTGGAGGACTCTTGGGCTATTAAATGAATTTCTGCTGCGCAATAGTAGCGTGAAACCCATATAAGTCCAAAGAATTGCTTGGGATTTAAGCAAAGAGTTGAATTTTATATCCTGTCTCAAGCCAGGAGAAAAGGGAGTTGAAATGCTGCAGACCTTAAAGCACCTTATAGATGGGTTGTTTAAGGATGCCACTGTTTCGGGGGAAACTAAATCAGTAATAATTTTGTATCAGTGTGTTTATCTGAGTTATTTTTTTCTAAAATAAAAGCTAGTATCCAGGGCTGGATTTTATTTTTGTTCCTTTACTGTTAATTAGTTCTGTGTCAGCTCCTGCATTGTGAATGCCACTTCGGTATTTAATAGGACTCAGACCTTGAAGGGACTGACCTAAGTGCAATTCCATAAGGCAAATGTGAGGTTTACATCTAAACGCCATGCATTACAGGTCCATCAAGTTGCAAAGCCTGGGAAGCCGTCCCTGTCGTGGAGATTTGTAATAACCCTAGAGAAGACAGCAGGAAACCCAAATTCTCTTCCTGTGACTGAATATGTGGAAGATGATATAGGCTGCCATTTTCATGTTTTAGCCTGTACAACCCAGACAGAAATTCAAAGAAAGAACAACTGTGGCCTGGCCACAAAGGATACACAAAGGAAAAGACCTTGATAATATTTGTCTTAATTTTATTTTATTCCATGAACATCCCAAAGAAGTTTAATGGTGTTCATATTAAACTGGTGTTGGTATTAAAAACTACGTAAAAGAACATTAAGGTGTTTCCTTTATAAGAATAAAAGAGTTAAAAGAGTTAGTGCTCAAACTTTTTTTTCCCCCCAAAGATCCTGCATAACTAATGCTGGCAGGTACAGCATTGCCTTACGCTTGCGTGTATGTGCTGCTTTTTAGCTGCATAATTATGTTCCTCCTAGTAATATTTCTGTAACTTTATTTCTACAGTATCGTAAGGCTTGCTGCAAAATCAGCCCTAAAGAAAAATGCGGAGCTGTGGGCAGGCCTGACAAATAGGTTGCAGAATGGGAAGTGGCAGGGAACAGAGCACAAAGTGCAAGTGCTTAAGTGCTGCATTTCTCCCTCCTGACCTGGGAATTTGTGCACAGTAATCCTGATTTCCTGAGAAGAAAAAATCCAGGGCAGGACTTGAAATCTGCTCTTCTCCATGACAAACCAGGCAGGAAACACAGCATACCTCATCTCCATCCAAGCTCAGAACAGCCTAATTCCAGCAAAACTGAAACTGGGATTGCTGGTGTTAGGGATGTCCAAGTCCCCATGCACAGAGAGGGAAGCGCAGCTGAGGACAGCTCTGCGGCTGGACCTCTGTGAGGTCCACCTTTCCCAAAACCTCTCCACCACAAGAACCAACACACGGCAAATGGGGACACCTGAGAGATTTACTTCATCCTCCTGGTCTGAACTAAAGCACTAGTGCAGGTGCAAGCTAAAGGACCACCCACCCAGGTAAAGCTGGGCACGTACTTGTGTGCCCGCAGGACTCATATGATTTTCTGTGCTGCAAAGGCAGGATGTAGCATTTAGAATAAAAAAAAAAACAAAACAGTGCAAATGATTATGGAAATAGTATAGTTCTGGCTGCATCAAAAGTTTTCAAAATATCAGCCTGTGGGATTTCTAAACCTTATAACTCATGGGAACACATTAACTTGCTAACACATGTCCCAGGCACCTCGCTGCAAGGAAGGTAGCAGAAGGCAGGTTGTCTCTTTATGGTGGAAAGGCTGGAGAAAACAGAGTTCTCCAGGGACAGTAGAAAGATCTTCTTTAAAGAGAAAAAAAAATTAAAATATGACAGGAAAGAAATTTTCCAGGAAGGCTTTTAAGGTCCAGGTGGCTCTCTGAATTGCCAAGAAAGTATCATATGTAGGGTCCAATGTGGTGTCTTCTGGATTTCCTGGGGTTTGGAAAGTATTTCTGTACTTTGCTGAAATACAGCTGGAAGCACTAAACCAGCACTAAATGTGTGCACATCAGACTATTGCAAAAGTAAAAGAATCACACAGAAAATAAGGGTGAGGAGGGAGCAGGGAGCCTGCAGTGAGGTGATACCACTGAGACCAGCTCCTGGGAGTGGAGACCCCAGAACAGCTACCTCACGTCTGCAGTAACAGATTGATCCTGCACTTTGTTAATCTGAGCCTCCTTTCGCCCAGAAGTCCAGGCAGGTTGGGAAGCCAACGTAACAGATACGGAGTTTCCAACGGGTGTAAGCAGAGGAACAGATGCATCCGTAAGGCATTTTGAAAACACCACGGCCCCTTGCTTTGTGCGAGAAAGAAAAAGAAAAAACAAAGAAAAGCCTGCACACATTTATTTTCCTTTCACTGCTGTCACGCTGATTAGGAGCATCCTTTGGGTAGGGTTTATGAGCACATAAACTGGATCACAAGATGGTGCGCAACCATCTTTCCTGACCTCCGCTCATCTTTCTTTTTTTCATTTTAGTAAAGCCCTTCTGAAGTTTCTTTTCTCTTCTTGTACAATGTTTCCTTCCTGCCTTTCAGAGGTTCACATCCATGGTGCCTTTTTAAATTCCCTGGTGCCTTTTTAAATTCCCTCTTTTTCACCTTTGCTTCTCCATCTTGTCTGCGAGATTTCAACTCACTCATCACTCCATCCTTTCCTTCAGAAAGATAAGAAAAGTGCTAGTTCTTTAGGTGTCTGTCAAGCTCTTCAGCATACTAATTGCTGTTTGTCGAAGAACAGTTATTAAAACGCACAGTCACTGCGGAGAAATAGCTGTAATGACCTGAGTTAAAAGCGTTCCCTCTGTCTTTCCTGCTGCCCCTGAGCAGGTGGTTACGGCCTCGCAGCGAGTTACTCAAAACCTGCGTCAGCCCAAAGCTGTGTGCTTGAGCTTCTTGACTATTACTTACATCAGCCCAATATAAGTGACAGTCAAAGCGATGTAAGTTTACAAACCAACATCCTCTCTTAGCACCTAGTGCCTCTTCTCGGGTATATTTAGTTGTCTGACCTCCTCCTAGGCCTTCCTATAGCATTAGCTCAAACCACCTTGACTTGTTCTGTAATTTTTTATATTTCTCTGAAGCGGGTGAAACTGATCCTTGCTGTGGGGAATTTTTATGATGCCACTTGAGGCAAATTAAACACACGTTTGTGCTTAGACGTAAAGAAAAAGCTAACGAACAATTTAACCAACAATGCATCGAGCAGAGTTTTAACACAACACGCGGTTTTACACGGGGTCTGCAACGATGCATCACCCGCAGGTTCCTTACACACACTTGCCCGAGCACCAGTCCTGAGAGCGGTTGCATGGGGCACCTCAGCCCAGCCCTGGGTCCATCCGCCAGCCCAGCTCTGCTGCCCAAACGTGGCCCCTGAGCGCTCCCGTTCCAGGATGGTCTACAAGACCGCGCTGAGGCTGTTGTTTATCTCCTCACCAAGGGAAACTTCGCTCCCTTGCGAGGAGTCCTTCTGCCTCTGGCGTTCCCGCTTCCAGCCAGTTTAACGCCCTTCTTGCAGCTGGGCCTTGTCGCTGGCAATGCCAGGTCATTCCTTGGGAACAAATCACCACCGCGGAGCAGTTACAGTTAGGATTTCCCCGGCACTGCTTTGCTGGGAAAGTTGCCTTTTGTGGCAGTAACCTCCAGGTTAATAACGCCATAAACATCTGGGAGAATTTGGCAGCTGGATGGAAGCGTGTTGTCCAATAACTCTAGTTTGGAGGTTATATGCACGCAGGCTATTCAAAGATAAGCAGTTTTCGTAATAAGTTTTTGTACAAACAAGGACGTTTAAACTGTACACAGAAAGTCCATAAATAGCGAGAGCCCCGCAACACTGTCAGGGTGCAGACCTAGTGCATTAAGCATGTTTTCTGAAGGTAGAAAATCCCTCCATCAAATCAACGGAGAGATTTGTCATTTGAACAAATACACTGTACAGCAAGGTACCACAGTCCTAAACTCATTAAATCTTTGTGGTTCACTCATCAAAAGTGCTTGGCTTTCACGGAAATAGTGAGTTTAATTGTGTTTTCTCTCAAAATTCACATTCTCTCCATCACGCTGCCTTCCACAAGGTCAGTTTTTTACAACTTAGTCATCAGTAGCATGAAAGAAGTTTTCACATGCCAGCTTTGACCCTCAATATCATCTCAGCTGCTTCAGTGGTTTTATCTAGGTTTAACTGACTTGAACTTAAAAGGCAATTCTGTTGATGAGGTACAAGAAGAAACAAAATCAGCTTCTCTTTGTAATCTTTATTTTCTCAGGTTTCTGGAGAAATAAAAAGGTGTAGGAAGATTTATTTATCATCATTTTCACTCCGTCATCCAGGTCTAAGCGAACTCAGCCTCACAGATTGCCTGTGCCCAGGTGCGGGAGGACTTTGTGAGACCTCTCAATATTACATTAAATCTGGCAGAGATAGAGTTGACCTTTAAGTAGTTATTTAGCTCCCAGATCATGGAAAAAGTGACACTTTTTTGTACACGTATTACAGGGTTATGGGAGCAATGACTGCGGTGAAGGGCAGGTAGATTAATTTGAGCCTCAGAAAAGAAAATCTGTGAAAAGCCAGTTTTGATCCATTTTGTCTTCTACCAAGATAGTCCTGTAACACCGAGATGATGCAGTGCCTGGGAGTACTGGGCTTGCTCAAACAGCACTGCCTGATCGTCTCTCCCGCTGCAACTTTTTCCGTACCTCTTCTGCTTCCCAAGACACCCCAAACTTGATGGAGTGCTTGTTAGAGTCATTGGAGTTTGTTTGCTGGACTTGATAGACCTGAGTTCAACCCAAGAGAGGGAACTACTGTATTGTTCATTAATGCACCCAAATATCCCATCTGGAATTGGCTTCATTTCTGTAGCGCAGAATATTGAAGATACAATGCTAGCAATTGTTCTCTAAGGAAGAAAGAGGGGGAAAAGCAGATGGTGCAGGGAGGGAGAAGCAAATTGGTTTTGCAGTTATGCTGTAAACTTTAGAAATCTATAGTGCTATGGAGCCTGCTGCAATTTTAAGCACCTTTGACTAGACTGTTCAACAGTGTATAATAAAAGGATCAGAAAAAACAGGGAATCAATAAGGCTGTCAGAACTCTTTCCTCCTACTACAGTGTTTCAGATTTACTCTGTGTATCTCTCTACTTCACAGTATTTCAATAAAGCAGGAAAATGTCCAGTCTCAAAATGAGCTATACAATTTACACTTCACATATTACTTACTACTGCTTCAGAGATTTAGTACATGTCTAGACAGGGATCTATTTTTAAAATAAAGATTATAATACTGTATTAAAGAGAGTTATTACTGTGTATGCTAATGTTCATAAGGATCAGTATCCCTCTGTTCTCTGAATTTAACTTTAGTGCAATTTCAGGGATTTTACACTTGGTTTTTGAGAGACAGGAAAAATGCAATTCATTAGTATGGATGAATAGTATCCTTTAGGTTTTTATGTTATTACCTAGGCAATTAAGGAAAAACCAAACCAAAACAAAAAACCTAAACCTAGGAGTATCTTTTTCAAATGCTTAAATGTATAATTTGGAAGGTACTCTGTGAGCTCCCCATTTTTGAAAACGCCTATTAGGGCAATTTTTCAAAATGGCAAATAATTAGATAGAAGAGCTTCATACCTTTTAGTGTGGAGCTAGATAGAGTTGGGAAAAGAGAAGAAAAGTGAGGTAAGAGTCCTGAATTCAAATAAATGTTAATAGGATGTCCCTGCACACATATCAGATGTGGATATTTTTGAGGTGATGATAGCAGATGCTGAGCAGCCAACAGTAAGCCATCAGCTGTTTCCTTTCTGAATTCATCGTTATCTCTTCAGCTTCCTCTGACTATTCAAAAAAAGCAGTATCATACTTTTAAAACTGTAAGAGGAATCCTGGAGCATACTCACAACTTACCTCAATGCTGTCCATAGCAAAGATAGGCAGACTTCATGAGACAGAATTCTTTGACTTTGGTCAAAGAAAGGAATTGGAGAAAAAGAATTGTCCCTTCTATCGGCATTGCCAAAAACTACCCTTTTGTGCTTGCTGTGAAGTGGTACTGAACCACAGATGTGCACCTGGCTGGCTGACCTGTCTCTTCCCTTGCTCATATGAAATGCCATCCTCCTTTCCTACCGTTTATTCAGCAGGGAAATAGCCTGCTCTGCTTTGGCAGGAGGAGTCTCTTTTGGGGTGACACCTACAAGGTGACGTCTTTCCAGCCTGTGTTTCATGGGCTGATAACAAACTAATGGTTGTCCAAACTCTACGTGGAGTCCTCTGCTGCTAGGCAAAGCAGAAATACTTCTTAGAAAATAAGTATGGAGAAAGTATGCTTCAACTGATAGACTTCACAAGATCTCAGTTGTGTTTGCCGGAAGACTAAACAGATTATTTTGTGCTTCTCTCCAATAATACGGTTGCTATATTACAGAATCACAGAATCACAGAAAC
>NW_010550207.1:2530-2768 GCF_000687285.1 Phaethon lepturus | reverse complement strand
ACTTTTTACGCCAATGACAGCAGATCCCGTCGCCCCAGGAAAATGTGGTCTCGCTTTTGCATGGCGCAGCACGAGCCGTCGCAGCCAGAATGGAAAATGAGAGCGGTGCTATTTGTGCGCTCCCACCAAAGCGCCCGTCAGCATTTCCACCGTAAGCCTCTCGGGTTTTTCAGGGGCCTCAGCCGCAAAAGACTGCTTGGGGCTCGTCCCCGGTCGCTTTCCGGCGCGGATGGCAGCA
>NW_010550207.1:2221-2423 GCF_000687285.1 Phaethon lepturus | reverse complement strand
CCCGCCGGCATGTCCCCACGGCACGGAAGGACCACGGGTTGAGCAAAGCCATCGCTGGGGTGGGACAGGGACTGCCCGGCTCCGCTGCCAGTCCCTTGTGCGTGGGCATGGGCTTCCCTCTCCTCCGGCCACGTGGCCCAGTGTAGTCCGGGCTCAACTCCAGCAGGACGGGGACAGCCGGCTTGCAGCCCCCACGTCTGAC
>NW_010550207.1:1262-2178 GCF_000687285.1 Phaethon lepturus | reverse complement strand
GCCACCCCCATGCGCATCCCTCCTTCTCGCAGACGTGGCTGTGGGGTGACCCCACATCTCTAAAAGGAGCCACCCCGCACCAGGGGTGCCCCATGGTCCCAGGGGACAGTGAGACATCAGTGAGGCCAAGTGACACATCCCAGCGCTGTCCCCCCGGGGACGAGGCTGTGGCATGGGAGCTGGTGAGCTGGCAGAGCCACCGGTGCCAAGCAGCTGGCAGGGGCTCAGCCCAAATCCCTCCGGCGGCAAAAGCCTCGTGCTGGCAGCTCGGGGGGTCAGCTGGGGCAAGAAAATTGCTGGGGGAGGTGAAAACACCAGGTCCCCCAACTTGGGGGCACCCAGGGTGCCGCTCCGGTCCCACCACCGTGGTCCTGCGGTCGCGGTCCCGCCGCCACGTTTCTCCCAGCCGGTGCACAACAGCGGCTGCGTGAGCAGAGAGAGAAAAGAGCCCAGGGCTTAAGGGCCCCCGGTTCTCCCATTCAACGAGTTTTAATTTAGCTGCTAAGAGACGGAGAGAACAAATAAGAACAAACACTGCTGAGAGGCAGCCCCGGTATGGCACGCTCGCGGAGACAGCCCCAGCGGCCAGGCGAGCCGGGAGGTACCAAAAAAATTCTGGCTGCCCACTGTGCCCAAGGCAGGGCACATCCCTGCAGGTACCTCGCTGAGGTCAGCCCAGGTCCACCCGAAATGGCAGCCCAGGGCAGGCCCCAGTCAGCATGCTCCTGGTGCCATGGGTGCTCAGCACCCTCAGGATCTGGCCCCCAGCACGGTGCATGCGGATGCTCACATGGTGGCACCAAGCAGCCCCGAACCAGTGGATGGGACCACTGGAAAATGTCACTGAGGTGGGAGGACAATGTGATTGAAGGCAGAGGTGGTTGAAGGTCCCCCGGGCCAAGGGCAGATGTAATCC
>NW_010550207.1:338-664 GCF_000687285.1 Phaethon lepturus | reverse complement strand
ACAATTAAATATCATTAAGAAAAGCCAACAAGGCAGTTTTCTGCAGAAACCAGCGTGCAGGTGCAGGTCTGCGGCGACGCATCAGCATTTCTCTGCTGGCTTCAGCTTCCCCGGCCCCCGGGCACGCTCACCCTCCCTCACCCCTCCACTCCCTGCGCCGGGGAGGACGCGAAGCCAAGCGACTCCGGGGAGAGGGAAGGTGCAGTCCTGGGCAGGCTCTTCTCCCAAGCTAGATGGCAAAGGCTGTCAGCATTTCCATAACCTCAGGGGCAGAAGGAGGTTAGTGCCTGCCCTCGCCCAGCCCCTGCCCTTCCCGGGGCATCCCA
>NW_010550207.1:0-237 GCF_000687285.1 Phaethon lepturus | reverse complement strand
GCCCGGCCCCTGCCCTGCCCGGGGCATCCCACCAGACGCGGGTCCCTCCTGGTGTGCATAGGTGGCCCGGCCATATCTGCACATAGATTTCATTCCCTCTCCAGCTTTCTGGGCCTCCCCATCAGCTGGGGGGACAAGTCTTCAACCACCCTACTCCATGAGGGCCAGAAGGCGGCAGCCTGGCACTTGCTCGTCCTTTGAGGGACGTCCCCAAAGGTGACTCTGGCTGTAGAGAAA
>NW_010550206.1:1117-1453 GCF_000687285.1 Phaethon lepturus | reverse complement strand
GAGGGCTGCGTGTATATGCAACAGTTGTGGGGCTATTAACATAATTTCATGCACTAATTTGTGTAATCATTAAAGAGTTGAGAAGGGCATTGTTCACATGAGTAATTACCTCTGTATTCTAATAGCTCTAATTCATCCCGTAAGTGAGTTTCATATTTCTGTGAGTCAGCTAACGATTTGCGCTTCAGGTACAATTTTTTATTTTTTTTTTTAAATATCTGTTTCTTGCATGACTTGGTCGCACTCTGCGAAGCTGGTGACGCGACGGATCCTGACGAGCTTAGACCACGTGGATCTCTACCTGGGAAGATTTGCCAACGTGGACCCCGAGCTCCG
>NW_010550206.1:335-1071 GCF_000687285.1 Phaethon lepturus | reverse complement strand
TTTTACTCGCTGGGATGCCGAGACGCTGCGGAAAGCAGCTGCCTCCGGCGCGCCAGCAGAAATGTAAAAATTAAAAACTTGGCAGTTTGCTGAACTCTGGGTATTTTCTTTCCGACAAAGGGCGGGTCTGTATTTTTCTAGCGATTTTTGATACTTTTTTCTTAAGCTTGGGAAAAACTTCCTCTGCGCAGCTCTGGGTTGGATTTGACTCCGCTTCCCCTCCGTCCCCGCACACGTGCGTGACTTTAAAGCGTCAGCTGAGAAGCTGCGGGGTGCAGGCAGGAGGGAAGGCGTGGGGAGCGTCATCCCCTGCCTGACTCGCGGGATGGTGCGGGACCTTTTCCCGGCGACACCGAAATTCCTTTGAGCCAGAGCCGCCTGGGTACCTGCGCCCCGGCTCGGCAGCAGTCAGTGGGTATCGCCACAGATTTTGTTCGCCCCTGGGAAACGTGGTGCGGAGTTGGTTCCTTGGCCGGCAGGAGCCTTGGGCAGAGCATCCCCACTCCGGTGGGGTGAGGATGCTCTGCCCGAGGCTCCCGCCAGTGCTGGATGCTCATCCCCGCCGTGGGATCGGCTGAGCGATGCAGACGAATGCACAAACATTGATTATTTTTGAGACAATCCATAGCTGCCAAATGAGATTAAACAACACCCAGGTCCCGGGAAAAAAAGTAAATAGCAAAGAATAACGAAAATGGGGCACGGTGTTGGCAGAGGCACAGGTGGGTCCTGGGGG
>NW_010550206.1:0-304 GCF_000687285.1 Phaethon lepturus | reverse complement strand
GGTGGTGCCTGGGGGACCACGGCCATCTAGCTGGGTATTAATCCCCGCCATCCCTGTTCCATTCCCCAAAGGATTTCTGAGCTCTTTGCTGCTATTAATCGCAGCAGCCCTGCAGGGAAGGTAATGCAGCATTATCCACGTTTTCCAGCTGTGGCTGGGGAGGAGGGAGGCAGCCGGCTCGCCGGAGCTTTGCCGTGTGTCAGTGAAAGATCAGGGATTAGCGCTAGGATTTCCTCGCTGGCTTGGCTGCTCTAATTCAGTGGCCGTGTTTTTCCCTAAATGCACTGACCTTATGTGCCTGCTG
>NW_010550205.1:0-16987 GCF_000687285.1 Phaethon lepturus | reverse complement strand
CCTTCCCCACACAGCCGAGCCCTAAGCACAGCTTGGCAAAACCTGCGATTTCTTAAACGAGGAAGTTGTGTGCCTAACAAAGATCCCGTGTTTTGGTGTGTTTTTAATAATGCCGCCATGGATCAATAAAATATCCAAGGACAACGCTCACTGGCTCCAGGTGAGCTCTCCCACCCGGGCCCGGCGGAGTGCTCCTAACTCTGACGCCAGCACACCCACACCTGCGCCAGGAGGCACGCCAGGGCGGAGCAGTGACGTTTCTGTAATGGCCATACTCAGTATTATAACGCTCGTAAGAGCGCAGGCAAAGCAAACAAACAAGGTACCGAGTTGCTAACAATGCAAAAATTATTAAACGGAGTCACCACTTCAGCTTTGGGATCTTCCCTCCATGGGTCCGGGACAAAAAACAGCCCGTGAAGACACCGACAAACCCTTGGCAGATCGCTGATGTGCGCGCCCCTGCCAGCCGGCGGTGATTGCACGGCGAGTAGTGCAGTGCTGGTGGTTTCTGCAGAAAATTTAAAAACAGGTGCTGTAGGAAAGGTCGAATGTTTGGAGCTGAAACAAAGTCTGACTGCTTGCGATCTTTAAAGGTCTGTCAATGCTTTTCCTAACAGCAGTAGATAAATATGAGTGTAGATATCAACCAAATCTCACAATGTGTAACACCCCACTTTTTGCCCAATAGCATTTTTATATTTTAATAGCATATTATTTTTCAGAAATCACTGTCCAAAAAAAGTTTGCCTCTTTTTATGTGAGCATCAGTGTTAAACTCGCAGCTAAAGTAGAAGATGCTATATGTTAGGGTCCCAAAAATTCAGTTGTTCATTGCTTTCCATTTGGCCCAGCAGCATGTGGAAAGACAGAGACAACGGGCAACTAAAAGGCAGGACCAGGAACAATCATGAGAAGGGAAACCACTAAAATACAATGAACATATACTACAATAATTGATATCAACTGTGTTTTTATTCCTATTCCAGATCAGAAACAGAAATAATCCACTGCAAAGGGAAGCCGACGAAGATCAACAAAACCACTTGCAACAAATGCAGCCCTTCATGCCACATAACAACCCAACCAGCTTTTTCTTCGGGTTTTTCTTTCTGCTGGTTCCCAGGAAGCATTTGCACCTGCCATTAAGACACTGCTGCCACAGGTGCGGCCCAGTATTTGTCACCACTAGTGGCTTACCTTGCATAGAATTGCTTCCTTGCTGACTGCTATACTAAGGGAACAAGGACCTTTGAGACAAGCTGGGCTGAATCATCCGTGCATGGGCTGTCTTCTGGTTGCTCGCTTCTACTTCCTACAGAAGTGCACTCACCGTAGACTTAAATGCATCTTCGTGCCCGGTAGACGGCCTATTGCAGCAATAAGGCAGACACCAGGACATCAGAGAGCAGGAAGCACACCCTATTACTACCTGGTAATAGCAAGGGAAAGGTAAAAAACTCTGCCCCAATGCTCAGGGGGTGAAAGGTTCCAAACAGATTTCCTGGTTTTGAACTACTGCAGTGTGCAAGAAGCAGATTTAATACACTACACCAAGCTGAACCACAAGAAGAGTGCAGGGTTAACTGAAACAACCCGGAGAATTTCTATAGCACAGCAAGAACATAAATGTTCGAGTCACCCACTAACCTGCAAAATCCAGGACATCAGAAACCCATGTGAAAGGATTTTTACTTATGAAAGCGTGATTAAGTCTTCTTGCAGTGTGCACACAGACAACTCCTACTCCAGCTGTACCAGGCAGGAATGGAATGCCGCAGTTCACACAAAGAAGATGCACAGCCATGCTCAGGTCCTTGGTTATCTGAAGGGTTTTTATTTTATTCAGAATGACACCTGAGGAAGGGCTGGCTAGCACTGAAAGTTATCATTAAGGCTTATTTCATGTTCTAACAAAATGGAGCTATTGAAGCTACCGACATCCTTTACCACAAAACTCCAATTACACCACCAGCTTCTGTAACACACTTGAAAAGAAAGTTTGAAAGCCATTTTTATAAGCTTCACTTGAGAGATACCAAGAGATAGACACTGAACTTTCTTTTCATGCTCAAAGTAGTGATTTATGACAGAATATTTTAGAAACACATTTATCACAGTTGTCTTTACTGCAGAGCCCTTTTATTTCTCCAGTTGCCTATCAGCATTGTAACAAATGAAACTACTTCAGGTTTAAAGGGTGAGGACTAGTAGTGATACACATGAAAACACAGTAAAATGAATAGGTTCAAGCTTTCCATTACTAATTTGTACAAAGTTGAAGAGAACCTCTGCAATATCTGCTCTTATTTCACTTGCCCATTTTGCGACAACAGCTAGAGGTCAGCAGGCAGTGAAGAAAAGCGTGAGAGCAGTTGTTTCTTTAAAAAAAAAAAACACAAAAAAACACACAAACAACAAACCCCCCACCAAAAAAAAAAGTGTCAGACCACTACACGCCTACCAAAAGCTTCCAAAAAACTGAGAAACATCAGTGTTGCAGCCATGCTGCTTTAAGGATGCAAACTAGGCATCGTTCACAAGCAAAACTAACTCCTTTATTTGCCCAGGTGCTACAGCTGGATGATGCATACAAGCACACAGCTTTCTTTTCCCCAGAAGAAGCCTGGACACACTTTGTGAGACACCAAAGACCGTCATACTAGAAAAAGAAACCATACTAAAACGCCAATGTCTGGCCACAGAGTCTCTAGCTTTAAGTGGTCTAGCACATCAAAACACTTTGAACCAAAAGTACCATTTACAAACGTTAGTATGCAACCACAGCAGCAAATTGCACCTTAGATGCTGCTTCTATCAGCAAGTGGTGGAAGTGCTCCTCAGAAAAGGGCATTCAGTGACAACAGCAGTAAAGGTACTCCAAAGCACAAATACTGCCAAACCTTCTCTTTGTCATGTAACAAAACTAGCCAAATACACTAGCAAGCTGGCTCAAGAGCCTGAGCTGGAAGCTTAAACCCCACTTTTATCTTCTGCAAACAAGGTAGCTCAGCTATTCCACAGCTAAAGCCTAAGCACTGTCAGTTTACAACAGAATAACTAACAGAGAATTTGAGTACAGAGGGCAACGATGCAGGATAGAACAAGACCTCGAGTAAGTCACTAGGACTTTCATGGGGGTTAAGTCTATACAGCATGAACTGAACACAGTTTGCAAACCAGAGATAAAGCTTCCTGATCATAAACCAGCCACCTGCCTTATAAAGGAAGTTGCTGTGAGCTACAGGCTGCAAGACTAAGTATCAAGGTACCCTTCTCAGCTATGAGAGACTGTAAGAAGTAGGCTCCAGGCACTCCCCTGAACTCAATAAATCCCTATTTTTAAGTGTAAGCACTCTAACGATGTGTATATAATATATTTCACATTAAAAGCATTCACAGATAGTTACATTTGACCTTAAGGGATGTTATGTTCACAGACCAAATATCCCTCATACTTCTATCCTCTCTGAATTTTATCCTGGAAAAACATGAATTTTTCCATTATTCTGCATGTTTCCAGACTTAAAATGGATGTCTGCCAAGATTTATTAGTCAAAGGGAAAGCAAAATCGGATGCGTTTTCCTCTGTCTCCATTTAAAATTAAGCCTTTATTTCAGTCATTTTAAGCAGAAACCTCTCACAGCAGTTGGGATAAGCAGGCTGTTACACCATTACACTGTTACATTCAGTTGCAGAGATACGTCTCACTTCATACAAATATAAGCAAAAGGTGTGTTTGTGGTGGTTTTTCACCCCTTGGGCAAAAGCATCAAGAACAGTTCTTAAGTGTCTCAGTGTGCTAAGTACATCATTCTGCACTCTTTGCATCAGGAGGCCAGCAAGTAATGCAGTAAGTCTTGCCCGTGCAACACAGGGGGAATTAAACCGTTGTGCCATGACAAGTCTTACCTGACAGAACAGCACATTCAACTTGCTTGAGGAATCCAACTGTTCAGTGAAAACCATCTATATTCAGTGTTGTCATGGGTGAGGTGGGGGTCCTTAATTGCACAAAGGTATAGAGCACTACTTCTTGGATTATTTTAAGTTAAAAGTTAAAACTTAACTGAGCACTACCCTCACTTCTTAACTCTTAAAGTATCTGAGGCACAAGTATATGTGTGTACTTGTTTTATTCATAATTTGTCTTGGGATACCAAATGTATTTCTACTTCAGGTGATTTAACAAAATTGCTGACCTCATTTGAAAACATCCACTGATCCATTTTTCATTCAATGGCAATACCGAATGTTAAAAGGAACATAAAAACAAACATGCACACAATTGTACAGTTTTCATAAATGTCTATTTCATTATTTGTGGGTAGCGCATTAAACAGTTAAATACATTTAAATAATGTTTAAGTGACTGCACTAATGCAGAATTTTAACTAGATGGGTAACCAATTTAACTAGAAACCAGCTAACAAGTAACTGTCTAAATACTTCAAACACAGCTCTTGTTCTAGGTCATCCTTCCTGGAGAAAAAAAAAAAAAAAGCCTGCTGGTCACATTGGAAATACATTTTAAGGCCAAATTCTTCTGATATCCCTTCTCCGCAGCAGTTTCTTCGCCTTTTTAAGCCTCCAGTTCCAGGCCAAGACCAAGTTTATGGCCACCGGCATTGATGCTCTTTCCATCTATCAGGGCAGACAGCGTAAGCTTCACACCTGTAAGGTTTTTGAACAGCAAGAATCAGAGTAGCTTTCATGCAACTCAACCTCCACCATTACAAGACTCAGTTGTACCTCTTTTTCCATTTCATTACTTTCCTCTAAAGATTTCTACAGAAGAATCCATTTACCCATGAAATCTACTGAAAGCTAGTCACATGAATCAGGCTAGATGCTTTCTGTAAATACCATGTTATGAAGCAGATATACAAAGTCTCTAATTGGTAAGTAGACAAGAGCTCTCCTTTTCTACATTAAGATGTGCAAAAAAGGAGAAAAATTATGCATAGACAGATACTTGTACTAAGGAAGGAATGGAATAAAGCTACGATTTTTATTGGTTTTCAAATAAGGAACTAACCTATGGTGATATAGCATTAACAAGTGTTTTCATATTTAAGCAGAGTAAGTTAAGTTCTGGAGGGTTTTTTTACTAAACATGAAGAGCAGGAAGTGTGTCCTTTTCACAATTAGTCACTGTTTCAAGACCTGCTATCCTTCAATATGGTATGACTGGAGAAAGCAATGCTAAAAAAAGACTGCTTTGTACAGCCTAAAGATAAGCTACCAAACACAATACAGTCCACTCCTACACAAATCAATGAGGAATATGATACAGAAATGAGGTATCGGATCATTTGATAATCTGATGATACAGATATACCATTAGATACAATGGAACTTTCCTTGTTTAGATAAAGGTTTGATGTGCAACATAAGCTACTGTAAAACATCTATTCTGCCTTAAAGTCAAAGTTATTCTGAAGAAGGGAAATAGTTGCACATAAATGCATATATCTCAAAGACTTCCTTTGTGGTGCATAAAAGATACCTGTGACGTAATTCATGTGATAACCCTTACCTGGCCTCAGGGTCTGGGTGTAACCCACTCCAACTAGACTAGAGTTGTTTACTTTTGCCTGGAAAAAAAGAAAAACACAAGACAAAAGCAATTGAAATGTTGTAACTGATTAGTTCTTTGTTATCATTCAGAAGCTAGAATAACTATGGCAACACTGCCATTATAAACTTAACCAAATTTTACTTGTTCTTTCAGTATCTCTGTGCTTACTGGATTCTCTCCTCCCAGCTACTCTCTTGCCCCGCAGCTTAGAGCTGAAGTAGTAACATTTAAGACGACGGAATGTGAGCGCAACGAGAACTGTTACTGGAATGTAGTTCGGTAGGTGAACTTCTCCATTCCGCCCTTTTCAGAAAGCCATACCAATTTACCACCACAATCTCCCAAAACAAGCTGCTCCAGACAAATCCTCCATGTTCTTATTGTTACAAAGCAATCAGTATCTTGCAGGTCCAATCAGTCAAGCAGCAAACATTTCATATCATCATAAACAATATGTGCAAAAATATTTATCTCACTTTGCATCACTTCCTCTATAGGAAGATTCCAACAATCCAGGTTCATAGCTCTGTAACATACAGAAAACTTTTCTGCATATCGCCTTTTTAACCAGTATCTCCACAGTTCTTACCATGAGAATGTGACAGAGCTCTCCAAAATTGGTTTTAAAAAAATTCTGTAAACTTATGGAACTAGACATGAGAGGTTGGTGTTTTGTTTGGTTTTTTTAAAGAAATACAGTAAGTCCTCTAGAGTAGCACAACACTTGACAGTCAGATTCTAAGAGAGACTTTGCTGTACGCAACATTACAGAATTTAAATACTGCTGGTTTAATTACAACTGCCTGGATTCTAAGAGTAACCCCTACAAGATCTCCTGACCTGTTACCTTCTTTTGTTCTAATACAACACAGATTCACAGAAACTGAAAATATGCTGCGCTTTGCATAACCCTTTTGGTTAAAGCCATACTTACAGAGATAGAGGCAGTGGAATCCAACTTGTATTTAGCTGCAATGCCAAAGCGAGTGCTGTTGCTACCTGCTGTCCAAGCCAGGTTTACAGCAGTTTCAAGATTGTCACTCACTTTCTGGTAAATTGACCCACCAAATTCTGAACCATCATTGCTGCACAAATTAAGAAAAAAGTTAGTTTCCTATATTTACATAATCCAAACTTTCTTTTTTAACCACTTCAAATTTTTACTCAAATGAGAATTCCAAAGTTTGAGTTGTTTCACATTTTTTAACAGGAGAAGGGGAGATGAAAAAAGGCTTCAGGGCAAAAACTGAACTGCAATAATTCGGGGGGGTTTTGGGGGGTGGTGCGGAGAAGGGGAGGGGGAAGAGATATCTATTTCAGAGTGCTACAGCTAATTCCTACACTAATGTTGAACTATGTACTTTAATGTAATTCCAGAACACATCCCTACAAAACCAACACATAAATGTTAATAGTTAGGAAACAGGCATTCTGAATTCTATGATTATTGAATATATATGATATTTCTAAAGAATTAGATGACGTTTTTAAAAATCTGTCCCAATGTTTGACATTAGTAAACTGAAATGGAATTCTTACAGTCCAGACTATAAAAGTGTTTTGTAGCTTCCTCCCACACCCCTCAACTTCCATAAACACAAAGAAAATCCCCATCCTCTCCCTCGAAAAGGACAAACATCTACCTCAAAAATCAAGTAAGTTATTTCCTAACTAACCGCACCAGAACAACGCCAATTTTTATTAACTTAGATTGAAAACACCATGTTCTTCAGTAGGTTTTGATCAGCTTGCTCTGAAGAACATTTAAGATCTAAAGGCAGCAAGTCTGAAGAAAGTTCATAACAAGGTATCTTAACACTGGTTTAGTTACACTTTAAACATTTCATGCACCCTTCAGCCCAGACAGGCAAGATGAGCCTCCTCAAAAACTCCAAAAGCTTAACTCTAGTCTGGCTCTAGAAACTACTACTGGCCTACTTAAACAGTGCAACACTAATTGCTACCTCTAACAAATCTACTGCCCTTAAATTACAGTTTGATACAACTCAATGTAATGGGAAAGCTGGAAAGAGCATTATGATCAGCTCCATGTAAATGAACTACTGCACTTCCAATTTGGATGTACTTCAGTATTTGGTAAGCTGTAGCGTATTATGCTGTAAGTGTGAACAAGCCACAGGTATTGACCATTTTGAAAGAGAGATACAAAGTAACATTTATAATTTATTTAGAGTTTCCTATTGAAAAATGTACTCCATTTAATCACCTTGCAAGCACCTCTTGGTATTTCAAGCCTTTGTATCCTGACTAGAAGGTAAGGTAGAGAAAGCTTCTGTAAAACTTTTCAGAAAAATATTTTCAGTACTTACACATTAGTGTGCAGTTGGAAGTCTCCAGTCTTGTAACCCACAGAGAAGTTATTTCTTGTCAATTTTGACTTGGCACTATCGAAAGTCATCTGATAACCAGCAAGCCAGCCTTCATAACCAAAGACAGCTGAACCATGGATTGCAGGTCCAGCAAAATCAAAGTCAACATCACAACCTAGGTTTAGGCATTCACGTTTATAAGCTGACTTAATTTTACCACTTTTCTTTCTGAAACAGAGAAACAGTTATCTTAAGACAAGGCTTGATCTTCCTCAATGAACTGCCAAATTCAAGCCATACGACTCCACACAATGTGTCTAAGTGCCATGCACATGCATCCTCTAGACTGGGCGAAAGCACAGGTAGCCCATCAAGAAAGCACACAGGTACCATAAACAGGCATTTTGTGATGAATGCAGAGGTATGAAATGCCCCCTGCAATCCTCCAAGTATTTCTACCCAGAAAATAAGCAAAGTGGGCTGCTGTGAAATGTCCAGTACTAACCCCATAGAATAAGACGTGACGCTAAAGACCAGAAGCCTTTAGCACTGGGATTTGCTAATTTGGATCAACAGCGAACCATACAAACACCTCTGTCACTACAACAGGCCAGATGAACAATTACTGACCATGGTTACTGCCCTAAATAAGGTCAAAAGGTTAACAATTCTTACCCTGTATTTGGTGAGAAAGTTGTATCAAATGTCAACTTCAAACCTTTGGCAATCTAATTGAAGGGGGAGAAGATAACATAAAGCTATAAATTCAGTTCTGCTAGATAGGTAAAACAAACAAATACTCTCCTAATCTATTACCTGATCTTCAATTGCAATTTCTGTTCCCAGAGTGTTATCTGTGTTCCATTTTTCTGTGAAAGTCAGCCCATACTCAGCCCACTTGTATTTGGTCTCCAAGCTCCCATTCACTTTTCCAGTGTCTGTGTTTGATGAACCAGATGTTGTAAATTCCTACAAAGGACAGTGTCCATGTTATACAGAAGATCCATGTGATCCTGAAAGCATTACACAGTGCCAAGAGAAAATACTTTTCTTGAGCAAACACTAAGATCTTGTTATTCTATGCAACAAAGTTAACAACATTGGACAACTTCCAGGGGGAGAAGGGGGAACAACACAGACAAGAACAACTAGATGATTCATGCCCATGTGAAAGCCGCCCCCTACTCCCCATCTCAACTGCAGCATTTCTGCCACTATTACAAAATATACAGGTTTGCAACATAACTCAGTAGCAAGATCGTAGTTACCGTAAGTATTCTGCTTAAAAGCAGAAACAAATTCTTGAAATATAAGGTTAAGTCTGATACTCCTAATGAGCAAATTAAAAACCAAATTAAGAGCCAAGAACACTATAAGGCACATAATGCAACTCCAGTAAAATTCTTTAAGGATCACGTATGTATTTCCATTATTCCAGTCAACCACCTCCAAAAATAAGTCATGTACAACTGTGAGATGTCCTAGAATGCCACCATTTTTCAAATTGGGTGTGGGGTGGGTGGTGGTTCAGAGCTTTTTGTTTGGTTGGCTTTTTGCTTAAGAGAGTTCTCAGTCTAACCAATGCACCAGCCTTTCAGACAAGTCATAGGCACAGATGTTTTTACTGACATCTACAAAATTCCTATTCCCCTAAGACTTTGGTTTAATGCCACACAGGAAAAACATTCATGTTTGAATTGTGAGCTAATGCAACAGTCTGACTTCATGCTTCTGGTAGAGTCTTACTTAGAATTCTTGATAGTATGTAAAAGTTAGTTTAATAAGGAGATGGGAGTGATATTGCTAAGTAGTTCCTGATGTCTCTCTCTATTTGGCTTCTCACAAAGAACAGAATCAATAATTTCTGTGTACCACCATTCAGAAACTAAAGGCAATACCTAGTAGTAGTGGAGGTCTGGTTTGCAAATGTATGTTAAAGAGCTCTTTCCATTGAAATATTATTGCCCTTATGGTTTAAAAAATTTATCGTTTCCACTTTTTCAAACATATAAATCAAGATTTTGATCTCCGACTTCCTCCATGCACAGTATTATTTTCAAGTCAGCTCCTCACTCACCTCGGCCAGAAGGAAACATGGATTTGAAATCACAAGTCCTTAAGCATTCATTTTCTCACAGCCCAAGACCTACTGCACATCACAAGCGTGCATGAGACTGTTCTTTAATGGTGGCTGATCAAATTTAACCATGGCCAAGACATTTACTTGTATTACGTTAGTGAACCAGTAAGCCATTCACACAGTCGCATAATTCTAATAAGGCTATTTCTTCGCAAGTGACAGGGACTACACAACTTTAAGACCAAATACTTTCAGCTTTAACTTCTTGCTTTGTGCTATTCCTACTGCACAGAGCATGTGTGACCACAACTATTGTGGTAATAGATTCAGGAGCAGCAAATTATGACATTATTTCTGCTTTAAAATATCTGTAGTACATACATGCCAGCACTTTCTCCTGGGCAGGATGTCTTAGAACTGAGTGACTACATCAGTGGACAAGGGAAGGCTACTGACACCATCTATCTGGACTTCTGTAAGGCCTTTGACAGGGTCCCCCACAACACCCTTCTCTCTAAATTGGAGAGATATGGATTTGATGGGTGGACTGTTGGGTGGATGGAAATTGGTTGGATGGCCATATCCAGAGGGTAGTGGTCAATGGCTCCATGTCCAGATGGAGATCGGTGGTAAGTGGTGTCCCTCAGGGGTCCATATTGGGACCAGTACTCTTTAATATTTTCATCAGTGACGTAGTGGGATCAAGTGCACCCTCATCAAGTTTGCTGATGACACCCAGCTGAGCAGTGCAGTTGATGTGCCTGAGGGACGGGATGTCATCCAGAGGGACCTGGACAAGCTCAAGGAATGGGCCCACGTGAACCTCATGAGGTTCAACAAGGTCAAGTGTATGGTCCTGCACCGGGGCTGGGACAACTCCTGGTGTCAGCACAGGCTGGGGGACGAAGGGATTGAGAGCAGCCCTGCCAAGAAGAATTTGGGGGTACTGGTGGATGAAAAGCTGGACATGAGCTGGCAATGTGCACTCACAGCCCAGAATGCCAACTATATCCTGAGCTGCATGAAAAGAAGCATGGCCAGCAGGTCAAGGGAGGTGATTCTGCCCCTCTACTCTGCTCTGTGAGACCCCACCTGGAGTACTGTGTCCAGCTCTGGAGCCCTCAGCACAGGAAAGACATGGACCTGTTATAGAGGGCCAGAGGAGAGCCACAAAAATGGGGATGGAAGAGGGGTGGAACAACTGTCCTATAAGCAAAGGCTGAAAAAGCTGGCATTATTCAGCCTGGAGAAGAGAAGGTTCAGGGAAGATCTTACTGTAGCCTTCCAGTACTTAAAAGGGTTTTAAACTGAGAGAGGGTAGATTTAGACTAGATATAAAGCACAAATTTTCCACAGTGAGGGTGGTGAAACACTGGAACAGGTTGCCCAGAGAGGTGGTAGATGCCCCATTCCTGGAAACATTCAAGGTCAGGTTGGATGGCGCTCTGAGCAACCTGGTCCAGTTGATGTCACTGCTCATTGCACACAGGGTAGACTAGATGACATTTAAAGGTCCCTTCCAGCCCAAATATTCTATGATTTTTCAGAGAGTTCTACCAGTATCACTGGTAGTCCTCAAAAGAAACAAGCTAAAACAAGAACTACATCTGTAATAGGGTTCTTGCAAACTGTGCTTCAGTTGGGATGCAGACTTCTAGAAAAAACACGGCATATAACCCACGCACCTTGTTTCTAATAGCCAGTTAGTGTTAAAGCTTCCAGTTATAAAGAAAAACAAAATACCTTTGTATCTTGCAAAGTCTGCTCTAGAAATAGATAAAAGTTACAGAAGGCACTGCTTGCGTGACCAAGACATCTTGCATGGAACATTACTGTTACACTTTAATACCTTTAAAAAGGACCCAAAGATTCAACATGCTAATTCACTGCCAACTACTTCACACAAGCACCAAGATGCCACAAATTTATACCGAATACAAACAGCATCATAAGGTACTTTAGAAATAAATTCTGTGTACTATGATTGATATATTAAAATTCTTCAAAAATATGTCACCTATTTGTTCACCTTGAGACATAAGATGAGGCACAAGTAATAAACCTTTTTATTTTTACAAAGATTACTGAACAGTGTGATACCCCTGTTACATTCAGAATAAAGTCAGATCTTTAGGGGCTTCTTGAATTATTTTACACCAAATGTTTATTATTCATATAACCTATAAACTACTTAACAGAATCTGGAAGGTGTCCTTTCTAATTAAATATCAGAACATACACAGTAAAAAATATAATGAATAAAAGGTATTTAAACTCACCACTCCGCTTGCAGATTTTGTTTTCACATCCAGTTTCACCAAGCCAAAACCTTAACAAACAGAACTCAAAGTTACCCAGTAGGCTTTAACTGAGGACCATGCACATTTTTGGAGCAGCTGGTTTTCCAAGCAGTTTCAGCACTGTGTCACATATATACATATATAAAAAACACCATACACTGACTTCAGCAACACTCAAATTTTAGATGCCACAGCAAATAGAGGAGGCTACTCTAGAACAAGCCAGGAGTTCTGTTCTACCATGACCACACAGAAAGTGGGGAGTAGCCTCTCAGTTGTACACCATACATTTAACTACCAAATGATGACTTCCAAGAGTAAATTTAGTGACAGAAAAAATTGCGTTCTCTTCTGTTCCCAGGATGGCATTGGCTTTGTAGTCAATGCCATTTGAAGAACAATCCCAGTGCATAAAATTTGTCTCATAGCACCAAGTAGAAATATCTCAAAGTAAAAAAAACATGTAAGTGAAGTCACTGGGAAATACACAGCCTTGGAACCGTAATATAAGTAGGTTTTATGGAAGTGTCAGTTCACATTGTTACCCTTAGAGCTGAGCAACAGTCTTGGTGAAAAGCATTCCCAAAGACCAGAAAGAAACAGCACTGTAACAAAGCAGAATTTAACTATGCATCTGCCTGGTGTTAAAGCATTTTAAAATGTTGAAGGATTCTTTATCCCACTAGCTATTCCTCCTTCTACTCCAAAAAAGGCTATAATGTTACAGTGGTATATAACCCTTTCTATATCAAGAAATGTTGTGGGACAGATAGATTGGTAAACAAAGCATACTCCCCTAAGTTAAATTACACTTGATGCTTACATTCTTGCATACTTGTACACCTCTGACATTTATGTGACTAACGCAGTAAGATTTAACAGACTTCACATCAAAAAAAGCCCACAGAAAGCCTCCAATGATCTGTTAGTTGATGGTAATGATAGAAAACCACCACACCTTCCCCCTCACCAGAAACAGAGGCATTTGAGCATTCAATTTTACCTACAGGTTTAAAACTGCAATTCATTGCTACACCACAAACACCATGTTTTATAAAAGGTAGTATGCTTACCATATCCTTTATTGAAGATGTCTCTGGCAGATTTGCCAAGGTCTACATATGATGGAGGAATCGCCATTGGAGCTGAAAGGTAATGGGCTAGTCAATAGTGAACCTTTTACCACTGCACACACACAAAACATGCTAGCACAACTCTTGAAAGACACTCTCTAAGGCAGATTCATATATGAAGGCTATATAATAGATGGCTCAAACAGTTACAGTATTCTGTGAAAGACCTACAGATTTTCAGTGATGGTCACTGTGAACACTGAATGTTTTCTTGGCTTCTCCATACATCTTTCATTACAAGAAATCAACTAATAGCTCACCTTTCCAGAGTTGGCAGTTACCACTAAAACCAGGAAATTGGAAATTTCAAAAACTACAATGCAATTATTTCCTGAAGTTCCACAAAGTCAAATTTGACAGAAGTCTATGAAAATTACCTGGAAGGACGTACAAGGTTTTATTTTCAAAATGTAACAGTGCATATCTGTGTTGCAACGCCATTTGTCCCACATTTTAAGTGGTAGGCATAAAATTTAAAAAGGAACATCTAATGCCATTAACCAGCAATCAATGTGATGAAGCGTCTTCTCCCCCCCCTATAATATACAAGAGCTTAAGTTTGGGGGGGTTGTCTTGTTAGTTTAAAACAAACAAGTAGTCGGAGTGCTGGGTCAGTGAAAAAAGCTCTCTTTAAAAGTCCCTTTCACAGACAAGGAGCCTCCGGCAATCTCACTGTTAAAGAACCTGTCATTCAAGACTAGCTATGACCCAGCCTCCCTGGCCCGATGGCTAGATACCAGCGTAAGGTCTCACACAGGCCTGTATGGTTCCCCTCCCTTCAGTGACTGTTTTCCCATTATTTCAATAGCAAAAGTCCACTATTATAGATGCACTGTATTTTAAAGCTTTAAAATACAGAAAACAGAGCATATTTCAAGGAGTTAGTAACACCCCCCCATACTATGAAGGGGGAGGACACAATGAAACTAACTAGATAAACACTGTAAAAAGGATAAACACAAGCAAACAAAAACTCTTCTCTTATCTTTTCAAACCGATTGGTCATATTTATTTTGTAGAGAAAGTCAGATAAACATAATTGACTTTTGTGGGGGTTTTTTGTTCAAGTAAATGGAAAACTATCTTCAGAACCTCAAAAATAACAAGGGCATGACTCTCACATGTTAACTTTCAAGTGAAAGCAGAAAAGATTACTTTTTTATACAGTACTTTTAACTAATATTTATATTTTTAACACCTGCCTATAGAATTGCCTATCTTCTTGCAGATGTTGCAAGATCATAACTGTATTCAGTTAATACAGGATGAAGGAAAACTTTATTTGCCTCTCAAGATGGCCTTATCTACACAAAGGGAAAACTTCCCTGGAACACCTGATTCAGAAAAATTTCCTTTAGGGCACCATTACACTAAACAAACTGTTGTTTCAGAATAGCATCCACAAAAAAAAAAAAAAAACACAACACCACACAACCCTAATTACACCTGCCCTATACAGCCTAATTGTATGAACTGCTATTATTTAAAAAAAACCCAAAAGACTATTTTAGCAAGCAATGGTAAGGCACAAGACTGTTTCTTATCTTTCTACAATTTCTAATGCAGTTTTCCAGAGTACCTTACTCTACCTCTCCAAGCCGTAAGAGGATAACTTCAGCCTCCTTTGACCAAGAACATTTACATTCACAGTTTAACTAAAAAAAAAAAAAATATTAATTTTAAAAAACCCTTCTTTTACTAAAGAGTTCTAAACTCTACAACCAGGTCAGTACAGCAAGACATCCAGCGCTTGCTTAAGAACATAAAACAAGTCTGCTTTTCCATGAAGTTAAAGTAAATTGTCTCTTAAAAAAAAAAAAAGGACATGAAAATGACTTACAGCATTTAAAGCTTAAAAAAAGGCTTAGCCCAAGTTCAGGTCCATAGTAAGTAACACAAATCTTGAGAAAAAAAAAATTCTATAGCAGAATAGATGGTGACAAGACATTAAGTGGTTCCTATTATTCATTCAACAGAAGCAGGTGGTATCCCAAATTACGAGAAAGCATGGGAACACTGCTCCTTCCCCTCTACATTTCTGCAGTACAGCAACTGTGCAATTCATTAACAGTTTAAAGTAATTTAGAGAAGGTTTAGTTATGTATTTTTCCTTTAATGAGTAGGTCTCACTTCTAACTACCATCTTCAGAAGAATAATTATTTCTAGCTTTAAGTTTTATACTAGTCTTTAGCACAGACATGGTTTTATTGTATAAATAAACAAGCTTTTTGCTTTTGTTTTCAACATTTCCAATCTGACTAGACAACTGTTATAGACAAAGAGATATATGCTAAGCAGTGATGTCCTAAGAAGTTAATAAACTGGTATTTGTGTCTAAATTCAAAGGATTACTACAGGAAAAAGGATTTTGCTATTTTATCTGGCCTAGTTAAGCACCCTTCCCATTGCAAGGAAACCAACCAGTATTTGTCAGACATTCCAGCCTACAGATGCAAGTTTTGTGATAAAAAGTTAAAACAGAGTATAATTGTCACACTGCTGTTCTAATCCTATACTAACAGGGATGGACAAGGACAAAAGGGAAAACCGAGAGTTAATTTAGGGTATACTAAATACCTCGTAAGCCAGTGCCATCATCAGAATGCTCATTAAATTAAAACAGGGCCAAGAAAAAAAAATAAATCATTCCTGCATCCTCCAATGTTGGCAAGTAGCTAGGTTTGCAGATTCTTCTATTTCTTCAACCCTATTTTGAAGGGTCTTTCAATTTAAAACTACTCATCAGAAGTGACGAAAATGTAAGTACCATTTAAAAACAAGAGGTTTGTTGTGAAAGCAATTATCAGATAATCTTATTCCTCATTTCAAAACCACAGAATCTACTTGAATCAAGTGGTAGCTCCACCCTGATCTGTTTCATGCCACCCTAAAAACAAAAAGTTTAATTAATCTGTTACTGAAGAGCCACAAACATGCTTTCTTCTTCTGTAAAAAAAAAAAATCATCCCAAGAACAGAAAAATGTATTGATATTATTAAGAATTATTACATCACAGTTTTCCTCGACGTAACACTTCAAAACTCTCTCAACACCCTACAACTGAAGGAATGCCAAGGACTTCTATAAAGATTTCTAACAAAAAAGATCTCAGGATATTGGAGATCAGGTTGACGGCTAGATCAGGCTATAATGAAGAGACCTAGCTATTCATGCGATTAGAAAAAAAAAAAAAAGATAATAACTACACTGAAATTGCATTCCAGCAGTATAAATAACAGAGAAATTGATATTATTCAAAAAATATATATCGGACACACCAGTGACCTTTAGACTTGCGCTGCTACTAAAACTAAAAAAAAAAAAAAAAAAGGAAAAAAGCCACCTCATTACCCTTGGTTCAGCTCTGTCCCTATTGACATCTCGAAGAGGGGCACGCTAGTCTAGTAGCCATAGCTAGGCCAATTTAGAGACTCTACGGAGAAGGGAAAGACAATTAAAGATCTGAAAGTGAACTACGTGTTCAGAAACCGAAAGCACGGGTAAAGCAGAGCCTCCCAGAAGAGAAGGACACCGAAAGGCAAAACGGGGATGGGAAAAGCC
>NW_010550204.1:44497-45789 GCF_000687285.1 Phaethon lepturus | reverse complement strand
AGCGAGCAAGGCGCGGGCCAACTCCCGCAGCGTTTGAGCGCTGCTTTGCTTGGACCGCGCCTCGCGGATCGGGCTGTGTTAGGGGAGGTGTACGGACCTGACGGCGCCCACGCGCGTTCTCCTTCAGGCTAACGGAGGGGCAAAATGTCCGACTGAGGTTGCTACGACCAGAGCTGCCAGTGGGGTGAGCGCCGGAGGTGGTGGGGCCTGGAGCTCCACCGGGCACACGCACCCTCAGACAGGGCTCCTTGCTCAGCCGATGTCTGGGGCGGACGGCAACTGCTGGGACATTGGTAAGGCCTGAGGCAGCACCCTCTTATTTTTCACCAAAAAGAGGAAATATTGGGAAAAAGTTAAATCATCTGCAGGAATGGCTTTCACATCAATTTTATTTAACTAAGAAAGAAAAAAACCATTAAGCATAGCTGAATTATTCCATGAATTGCATTGTTAGATAGATTTCTGGAAAAATTGAGTTTACTTTTGAGTAACAATAAATGTACCTGATATTGGAGATGGAACCGTAGTGCACACAAACATTACATTTAAATACTTAAGCCTGCTGGCATGCCTCTAAAGTGGGGAAAAGTAAAAATGGTGAAACAGCAAACACCAAAACTGATGACTTGTAAACAGAAAATTATTTCTATAAAAGTTATTTCTCTTAGAGGTCAAAACAGAGACCCAATATTACAATGTAGGTACAGAAGAAACATAGGTTTCTATAGAAAAGCTTGTAAATCAGCTGCTGCTTCATTGAACATATACATTTACATGAACACACCTCATGGATGTACACAGATACAAATGGCACTTAGGCCTCCAGAACATAAGAAATTATATTATTCCAAACGTCTAGTATTTGCCAAAGTTAGTTCATTTTTGATGCTGGGAGCATTTTGAAGGACAGCTTCAAAGCACACATTGCTCAGGCTGGTTGCTTGAGCTGCGCTGGGGTATTTCACCTGAACGCTTCTGTTCGATCTCTGCCGAAAGTTTCTCATTTTTTTGTCCTGTTTCTGGGGAAAAAAAAGAAAAGCCGCATTGCTGGTGGAATTTTTGTTTCTCCTGGTCTCTGGATCACTCACTGCAGCTTCCTCAAACCCCAGCTGAGTGGAGCTGAGGAGATCTTGACGCCCGGCATTGCTCCTTGTGCCTGCCCTTGGATTTCTTCTGGACTCCCCTAAATATCTAAACACCCCAAGAGCAGAAAAGCCCCCAAACTGTGCTTCTGCACCGCTGATCACCCCTGGGGCTGGGGCTGGCTGGAGAAAGCTGGGCAGGACCCGCAG
>NW_010550204.1:42901-44132 GCF_000687285.1 Phaethon lepturus | reverse complement strand
AGCAGGAATTTTGCAATGTACCTGGATCTATGTTTTCAAGAAATGATATATGCATATATATATATATTTTTTTTTCTTTTAGTTTCTAATTTTGGAAGGGGAACAGAAGAGACTCCAGAATTAACTATGTGATTTGGCAGCCAGGTTAGGTTAGCCACGTTTCAACCCCCAATTATAACCTTATATGTGAACCGATTTTATTCAGAATGGCTTTAACTTAGCCATAGTATAAGCCTTGTGATGTGTATGGCAAATTAAAAAACAACCTTGACGCTGGGTCTGAAATTAAATTTTGACACGTTCTTGGAGTAGCATTCAGGGAAAATACATTTAAAGCGCTGAGGAAAACTGTCCAAGTGAAATTCAGCTCAAACCTGCGAGTGTTGGCGGATAACCCTGTTGTGTTCACCTTGGTGCTGGTTACCAGCGGTGCTGGTGTGCTATTGTAATGGCTATCTCTGAAAACCTTGTAGGCAGGAAAAAAACCTAATTAAAATATTTGTCTCGCTGAATCATTTTACAGTTCTCAACAGTTCTTGGAGAAAGTTGTGAAGGATTTTAGGTATTTTCCACCTTTAGCACACTTAAATTCACCATTCACGGCTCCGGTAACAATCTCCACCTTAATGCTGCTCCGTCGCAATGAAGAAGTCGCTGCCAGAAAAGCGACCGTTTCAACGACCGTCTTACTCCTCTCCAGAGCAGTGTTGGGCTCAGTGATTTCTCCCGCCTGGAGGGTAATTCATTCAAATAAGTATAAATCAGTGTTTTATGTTGTTTGGTCAGTGTTTATAGATGTCAGTGTACGCTACTGAAAATGCACGCGGCAGATATTAAGGGAGGAATCGATGAGCTCCTCGGAAACAAGAACAGGCAGGGTTTGGGTTTGGTTTATCCATGCTGCCACACTGAGTGCAGCTACTATTGATTTCAGTCCCGCAAGTGTCTGACCTCCTTTGCACAGCACAACTTGTCTGTCTTCATATTTTACAGCTGAACTTGTTTCTCCTTGTACTCTGAGCTCTTATTCCATTACTACGCTACTCGGGGAGGGGGGCGGAAATCAATACAGTTTGTTAATTAAAAAAAGGAAAAACCCCAACTTGCAACCCCGGACCAGAAAGGCGCTCTGGGGTGTCTGCGGTGACCGGCATTGCCTGACCCTGCTGGGAGATGGCAGCGGCATGAGCAGGGACGCACCGTCCTCGCGCAGCCGTGGGGCGCAGCCTCA
>NW_010550204.1:41825-42889 GCF_000687285.1 Phaethon lepturus | reverse complement strand
CATTCCTGCATGTTTTTATTTGCGCATATGTATTGAGAAAGGTGAGAGAAAACCCGCTGACTTGTCCAATTCAGCCAGACCCAGTTTATGTTATTTAACGCTACTTAACCCCTCAGTCAGCATCACAGCCTTCCAGCGCGTGGGCCTGCTGCCCTCGCCATGTTTGTCACGTGGGTGAGAAGATAAGGCAATATATTGCTCTTTTCTCCCTTAAGTCCCCTTAGTGCCACCACACAGGTTTCCTTCCCCCGTCTGGCTGGGACGTGCATCAGATGACCCAGTCTGTGACCGGTTGCTGCGGTCTGGGCGGGCTGCGGCACCGCGGCCAGGAGAGTCAGGGAGGGCGTGACGCCCCGAGTCACGGGGATCCCGGCGTCACAGCCCCCCGGCAGGAAAACGGGCTCACAGCGGGTCTGACGGAGCCGTGGTGCCGGCAGGGACCGGTGCTGTCAGCTGCACAATCCGCCAACGCCCGCGCGGAGAACAGCATGGGGGGAGCTGCAATACAGTGGCGCGTCTGAACCAGCAGTTGTGTTTTAAGTTTTTTGTGCGGAGAACGGCATGGGGGTAGCTGCAATACAGTGGCGCGTCTGAACCAGCAGTTGTGTTTTAAGTTTTTTTTTTTAAACAGTAATGGAGCTCTGTTAGCCAACTGGATTTTAAGATTCTAAATTGTTGATCTATTTGGCCTTTCAATATGTTACAGGGTTTGGGTTTTTTTCTCCCCTCCAAGAGCCAAGTTCATGGAAAAAATAATATTCCTACCCCCAAGAAAGGTACTTTCATCCTATGCCATCACTAGGTAATACTTAGGCCGGTTTCAGTTGTTCCCCATGTACCAGCACCGCCCAGACTGACGTCAAGGCTCGTCCCACGGGGTAGCAGCGATTGAACAGGGCGACTGTGGATCCTCCTGGGCAGGGTAACTCCCTGTGGGCCGCGGAATAAGTAATAAACTGCGTGTCTCTACCAAGGAGAACCTAAAACCTGGGCCGAGCCTCCCCGGTTTCCTCAGGCTGGCTGCGGAGGCATTCGCGCAGGCCGGCAGCGCCCCGGCCCGGACG
>NW_010550204.1:40905-41781 GCF_000687285.1 Phaethon lepturus | reverse complement strand
GTCTCCTGTTAGTGCCCTGCCAAAGCCTTCGGCTGCCTCCGTGAGAGCTGGCCCTCTTTCCACCCCAAAACCTGGCGGCAAGCTGAGAAGTCAGGGCAGCGCAACGCTGACACTTCACGTTACACAAGAAGAGGAGAGCCCTCTTCTTGTGTTTTCTTAGATATTTTACAACAGATTGAAAGCTGCCACAGAAGCCTCTCTCCCTACCAGCACACAGGCCGCCTGTGGAAACCGGGCTACGCGTCCTCTGGGCTGTGCCGGACCTTGAATGAGGAATGACCTTTGCCGTCCCCTCCTGAATTTCTTAGTCGGCTTTTGTGCGGTAGGGGACAAGAAGAAATACCCAAAGTAGGTCAGCGGACACCATGATACAAAGGCTGCCATTTCTTAGTCGGCTTTTGTGCGGTAGGGGACAAGAAGAAATACCCAAAGTAGGTCAGTGGACACCGTGATACAAAGGCTGCCAGCACGGGCTGATGGATGCGCCCACAGTTGCGTTATGGCAGCTTTCCCAGCAGGAAGAACGAAAGCCCTGCTCCGAGCTGGGGTGGCCAGCATGCCTGTCCCCCCACATGGCCCCACACCGCCTGACATCCGTCCCCTTCCCCTCTGGGCAGATGGTGAGCCTCAACAACCACCAGAGATGACTTTCAAGCCTTTGGCTGCGGCTCCGGCCTCTAGGGTTTTTTTCAAAGCAAGGACTGGAAACGCATTTCCAAGCAGCTCTTCTCCCCCTAAACGCCTGTAAGAGGGGCAGCACGGCGGGCCTGTCCGGGCAGCCACAGACCAAGCCCGGGAATCGTCCTCCACAGCATCTGATCCATGGCCGAACGTCTCTCGTGCAGCCACCAGCCGGACCCGGCGGGCCGGTGTCTT